>NC_081553.1:180801865-180859365 GCF_963082655.1 Stomoxys calcitrans
TAAGCTTCATTAGTTTTTATTCCATACCAATGCGTCCAGAAAAAGTCACAGTCTGGTGCGGTTTATGGGCTGGTGGCATCATTGGATCGTACTTCTTCAAAGTTAATGCGAATCGCAACGTAACTGTGAATGGTGAGCGCTACCGGGAGATGATATCCAACTTTTGTTTTTTGCCCAAAATGCAAGAGCTTGACTTGCATGACATGTGGTTTAACAAGACGGTGCCACATGCCACACAGCAGACATAGCAATGGACTTATTGAGAGGCAAGTTAGATGAATATTTTATTTCACGTTCGGCACCGGTCAATTGGCTGCCTAGATCGTGCGCTTGTGGACTATTTAAAGCTCATGTCTATACAGAAAAGCCTGCTTGTTTTTTTTTATACCCATCACCGAAGGATGGGGGTATATTCATTTTGTCATGGAAAAATCCATTTCCGACCCTACAAAACATCCTTGATCATCGTAAAAATCTAAGACGATCTGGGCATGTCCGTCCGTCTATCTGTTGAAATCACGCTGCAAATTTTGCCCGTGAACATTCCACTAAGGAACAGGGGCAAACTTCTCACCTATCAGTGAGTGCAGTTCGATTCAAGTTTAAGCTCAATGATAAGGGGCCTCCTTTTTATAGCCGAGTCCGAACGGCGTGCGACACCTCTTCGGAGAGTTTTACATGACATATTACCTCACAAATGTTGCCAGCATTAGGAGGGGAAAGCCACCGCTGAAAATGTTTTCTGATGGTCTCGCCAGGATTCGAACCCAGGCGTTCAGCGTTATTGGCGGACATGCTGACCTCTACGCTACGGTGGCCTCCAATCACGCTACTGTCTTTCAAAATAGAGATATTGAGCTGAAACTTTGCACAGACTTTTTTTCTTGTCCATAAGCAGGTTAAGTTCGATGATGGGCTATATTGGACTATATCTTGATATAGCCCCCTTATAAACCGATCCGCCAATATAAGGTCTTAGGTCCATTAAAGTCACATTTATTATCCGATTTTGCTAAAATTTGGGACAGTGAGTTGAGTGAGGGCCTTCGACATCTTCCTGCACTTTGGCCCAGATCGGTCAAGATTTGAATATAGCAGCCATATAGACCGATCTCTCGATTTGGGACAGTGAGTTGTGTTAGGCTCTTCGACATCCTCCTTTAATTTGGCTTAGATCGGTCCTTATTTGTATATAGCTGTCATATAGACTGATCTCTCGATTTAAGGTCTTGGGACCATAAAAGGTGCATTTATTGTCCGATTTTGCTAAAATTTGGGAGAGTGAGTTGAGTAAGGGCCTTCGACATCTTCCTGCACTTTGGCCCAGATCGGTCAAGATTTTAATATAGCAGCCATATAGACCGATCTCTCGATTCAAAGTCTTGGGACCATACAAGGCGCATTTATTGTATTATTTCTCCGAACTTTGGCACAATGAGTTGTGTTAGGCTCTTCGACATCCTTCTTTAATTTCGACAAGATCTGTTCAGATTTGGATATAGCTGCCATATAGACCGATCTCTCGATTTAAGGTTTTGGAACCATAAAAGGTGCATTTATTGTCCAATTTCTCCGAAATTTAGAACAGTGAGTTATGTTATGCCCTTCGCCGTCCTTCTTCAATTTGGTTTAGATCGGTTCAGATTTGGATGTAGCTGCCATATAGACCGACCTCTCGACTATACTGTCCGATTTTGCCGAAATTTGACACAGGGACTTATGTTAGGCTTTTCGTCATCCGTGGGGTAGTATGTGTGGGAGGGTGATTGCCTTCGGACACGTCCTTTCATTTGAATACAATGTATTCTCGGTCATCCTACGTGACAGTTTGGTGTTGTTTTTGTTCGGAGGAGAGAGTAGGTCCCCCTGACGCTAAGACCCAAAATACAATTTATTTGGGTCCTTTAATGTCGAGATCTACAAGTCCGACTGAATGGCAGGACGTGACCCAGATACTTGAATCCTTATATAAATCATTCGTCATTTCTTATATCATATCATTCGAACTCTACTGTGAAAGACATTTCGCTTGGTTTTCATATTATCTCGCTCCGGATGGCCGGCCCCAGACTTTGTCCCAAATTAGTATATCAGATTCGTAGTCAACTCTCAAAGACCTATGATTTTATACCCATTGTGTGACGTTGGACATTCATGCACGTTTTCTGTTTGTAACACCTCGAAATATGCGTCTGAGACCCCATAAAGTGTACATATTCTTGATCGTCATGTCATTTTAAGTCGATCTAGTCATATCCGTCCGTCCGTCTGTCCGTCCGTCTATCCGTCCGTCTGCCAAAATTGCGCTAACTTTAGAACTAGTAAATCTAGCCGCTTGAAATATTGCACAAATAATTTTTGTAAATGGGCCAAATCGGTCTATGTTTTGATATAGCTGCCATATATACCGATCTTGGATCTTGACTTCTTGAGCCTCTAGAGGCCGCAATTCTCATCCGATTTGACTGAAATTTTGCGCATAGTGTTTTAAAATCACTTCCAACAACTGTGCTAAGTATGGTTCAAATCGGTCCATAACCTGATAAAGCTGCTATATAAACCGATCTTGGGTCTTGACTTCTTGAGCCTCTAGAGGCCGCAATTCTCATCCGATTTGACTGAAATTTTGCTCATAGTGTTTTGGTATCATTTCCAACAACTATACTTAGTATGATTGAAATCGGTTCATAATCTGGTATAGCTGTGATCTAAACCGATCTTGGATCTTGACTTCTTGAGCCAATAGAGCGCGCAATTCTCATACGATTTGGCTGAAATTTTGCATGAGGTGTTTTGTTATGACTTCCAATAACTGTGCTAAGTATGGCGCAAATCGGTATATAACCTAATATAGCTGTCATATAAATCGATCTGGGATCTTGACTTCTTGAGCCTCTAGAGGGCGCAATTGTCAATCGATCTGGCAGAAATTTGGTACAACGGCTTCTCTCATAACCTTCAACATACGTGTCTAATATGGTCTTAATCGAGTAATAGCTTGATACAGCTCCCATATAAACCTATATCCCGATTTTGCTTCTTGAGCCCCTACAAGGCGCAGTTCTTATCCGAAAGAACTGAAATATTACACAATGACTTCTACAGTGTTCAGCATTCATTTATGGTCTATAACTTGATATAGCTTCAATAGCATAACAGTTCTTATTCAATAGAATAAGAACTCGACAAATGTGATCCATGGTGGAGGGTATACATTTGATAATACATTTCAAGGATTTGTAGTTGTTTCTTGTTTGTGAGTTTCTCCACAATGAAATGGCAGAGTATACTGAAAACTTTTCACTTCATAGATGAAATTTGGAATCATTTATCAGCCGCTGCTGTCACCCCAAAAAACTTAACTCAAAAACATGCACCCTAGACTTCTGTGATGGGTAAAAATACAGCCAGCCAACTATGCCATACCTATCAACATGGAATTTCACCAAATCTTTTGCCAATACGACGGCTATAACAAACTATGCGCCAGTTGAGCTTAAACTTAAATGTATCCAAGAATAGGACATCCCATTTTCTAATGTGAAAAATTTTAAAATTTTTGCCAAATTGAAGTTTAAACCTGCAACGTTTGGCCACAAAACTCCAACAAAGTGGCAATACTGCTGCTACGCCAACATCATCGTCACCTTATACTAGTCTCCAAGTATTGGAAATTTGTCAGAGTAATTTCAGCAGTGGGAAATTCGCCTGGCAGCGTTAAACCACAAACCTGATCATCCATCGACTTCAATGAAAGAAATAAGTTGTGGCAAAAACTGCCAAACGGAAGCGTTTTGGCAATTCAAGCAATTGATTGGAGTGGAATTATTTGCAATTTTTCTACGCAACAGATGCTGAAACATTATGAAAAATGATTTTTCTGTTGGCATTTGGTTTGGAGCATACTTGGTGTTATTTTTTTTCACTTCCCGGTTGCAATTTAATTTGGACAACGTCACAGCATGACGACTGTAATTAGCGAAATGACCCTGCACAATTTTGCTATACTACGACAGCAACAAGTGGTAGCGCATAACTTATGCAGGTTTTTATTGAAATGTAAACGTAGCTTCAAGAAAAAAAATGTCAACTGGGAAGCTTATGTGAAGAGGAATATAAACGGTGGCGGAATGTTTTCAACAGAATTTGTGATGGGGGTTTTTGAGTAGAAATTGGATAATGGATTGAGTTTCATGATATGTGATTTGTAACTCATTTAAACATTTAACGACAGGAAAATGTTTTCAAAGCTCCTTCACTGATAGGCGAGCTGTACAAAAGAAGGAGGCATTTTTGTCCATTGTGTTACCATATGAACAAGAGAACTAAAAACAAGTGCTAAATTCGCCCAAGCCGAATCTTATATACCCTTCACCATGGATCGCATCTATTGAGTTCTTTGCGCAGTAACAGTTTTTATGCAAACAAAGAATAATGAATAAGGGCGGAGGAGGAGCTATATCAAGTTATAGTCCGATTCAGGGCTCAAGAAGAAAACTCGGGAGATCGGTTTATATGGGAGCTGTATCAAGCTATAAATCGATTCTGACCATATTGCACACGTATGTTGAAGGCCATGGGAGGCCTCGATTTGTGCCAAATCGGATGAGAATTGGGCTCTCTAGAGGCTCAAGAAGTCAAGATCCAAGAGAGGTTTATATGGCAGCTATATCAGGTTATGGCCTGATTTAAACCATACTTAGCACAGTTGTTGAAAGTCATAGCAAAACACATAATGCAAAATTTCAGCCAAATCGGATGAGTACTGCGCACTCCAGCGGCTCAAGAAGTCAAGACCCCAGATCGGTTTATATGGCAGCTATATCGGGTTATGGACCGATTTGAACTATACTAAGCACAGTTGTTGGAAGTGGTATTAAACCAAATCGTGCAAAAATTTAAGTTCAATCGGAAAAGAATTCCGCCTTCTAAAAGCTCAAGAAGTCAAGACCCAAGAGAGGTTTATATGGCAGCTACATCAGGTTATGGACCGATTTGGACCATACTTCGCAAAGTTGTTGGAAGTAATATTAAAACACATCGTGCAAAATTTCATCGTTCAATCGGATAAGAATTCCGCCTTCTAAAAGCTCAAGAAGTCAAGACCCCAGATCGGTTTATATGGCAGCTATATCAAGTTATGGACCGATTTAAACTATACTTAGCACAGTTGTTGGAAGTGGTATTAAACCACATCGTGCAAAATTTCAGTTTAATCGGAAAAGAATTCCGCCTTCTAAAAGCTCAAGAAGTCAAGACCCAAGTGCGGTTTATATGGCAGCTATATTAGGTTATGGATCAATTTGAACCATACTTAGCAAAATTGTTCGAAGTAATACCAAAACACGTCGTGCAAAATTTCATTCAAATCGGATAAGAATTGCGCACTCTAGAGGCTCAAGAAGTCAAGACCCAAGATCGGTTTATATGGCAGCTATATTAGGTTATGGATCCATTTGAACCATACTTAGCACACTTGTTGGAAATGATATCAAAACACTTTATGCAAAATTTCAGTCAAATCGGAATAGCGCCCTCTAGAGTCTCAAAAATTCAAGTCCCAAGATCGGTTTATGTGGCAGCTATATCAAAACATGGGCCGATTTGGCCCATTTACAATCCCAACCGACCTACACTTATATGAAGTTGATGTGCAAATTTTCAAGCGGCTAGCACTACTTCTTCAAGAGTAATCGTGCTTTCGACAGACAGACGGTCGGACAGACGGACGGACATAGCTAGTTCGACTTAAAATGTCACGACGATCAAGAATATATAAACTTTATGGGGTCTTAGACGTATATTTCGAGGTGTTACAAACAGAATGACGAAATTAGTTTACCCCCATCCTATGGTAGTATACCCCATCCCCGTAGTATACCCCATCCTATGATGGAAGATATAAAAACTTCTAGTCAGAACAAGGCAGCTCGCTTTATAAGGCCAAGGAACCTGCGATTATTCACAATTTATTCTTAGCAATAAGATGAGAATCTAAAGTGCCACTTCTTCTGCTTTCCAGTACGCCAAGCAGGTGTTCTACCATTTTCTCCTGAAATCGTTGCTTGTCAATCACAATGTTTTTCTAGCCAACGGCAATGAAATGACTGAATGGTTAATCATGTCAGTGGAGGCGTACCCAAAGGCGGTGAGTGGCCCTGGAAGCACCCGCAACAGGTTAATTTTTAATGGTTCAGCCATCTTGGTGAGATATGTGTGACAGACGAGGGGAGTGTTAAAGTTCAGAAATACGTTCTTCTTCTCTCAATATGCCCAATTCAATTTCCTCAGAAGCAGTGCTGAGGCCCTGGGAGCACCCAGAACAGGTTAATTTTGAACGATTCAGCCATCTTGATGAGAGATTTGTGTCAATTTTTTCAGAAGCAGTGCATACCAAATACTGAATGGGAGCAATGATATCGGTTGGGTGGTATACCATTAACTTCCATATGATTCCAGCTGATGTACGAACAAACACCCACACTTAGTTCAATCGTCTAAGAATTTTGCGACGAAAGAATGTAACCCCAATCTGTGGTGGGGGTATTTAAAAAAGTGCACATATTGCCTTTCTCAAACTTAATAGGGCCAATCACAAACTGGTGTTCAAGGAGTTGATAAAGTTTTAAAAGTTTTCAAATTTCCTAATTTGTGCTCACAACAAGTCAATGTCAAACCGGAAACAAGTAAAACAGAACAAATGGAATCCCAGAACTTTTTGGCGTATTGCTTTACAAGCAGACATATTGTGATACATTTACTGTTTGGAAACAAAAATTAACTACAATTGGGTAGATTGTTGTGTGTGCTGTGGATCAATGAAATTTGATGTTACTCAGTTCATAGCAAGAGAACTTACTTGCAATGAATCTTTAAATATGGCATTAAATTGAGAATTAAGTAAATGTTCATTAATTTATTTATGGTTAAGGGAAAATTATACACAGGCTGGCTGACACGAGGTGTTACCATTTCAAAAGATCACACTTTTATGTCTGAAAATATTTTTATCGACATAACCTGATATAGTTGCCATACAAACTGGTATCTGTTATCGACTTCTTGAGCCTCTAGAGGGCGCAATTAGTTTTCGATTTGGCTGAAGCTTTGAAAAAGGTGTTTTGTGACAAAATTGTCCCTAAAGAAGTAAAAAGGCGTTAAGTTCGGAAGTGTAGAACTAAATTCTATCATTTCCCGCCCTAAAACACAACCTCGAGTATATATGTAAACCACCTTTCGTCATAATCCGGTGATAATCCATAGCAGCTTTATCGAAATATGGTCCGATTTGGACCAAATACTAATAAGTACAAGTAATTGTTCAAATGTGTATAACAAAAAATTGATCTTTTTAGTAGCTATATCTAAAAATAACCCGATCTGAACCATATACGACACGTATGGCGAAAAGCCTAACATAAGTCACTGTTTCAAATTTCTGTGAAATCGGATAAAAATGCGCCTTTTATGGGACCAAGATATCGGTCTATATGGCAGCTATATCCAAATCTGGACCGATTTCAGCCAAGTTGCAGAAAAATGTTGAAGAGCCTAACACAACGCACTGTACCAAATTTCGTCGAAATCTGACAATAAATGCGCCTTTTGTGGGCCCAAAACCTTAAATCGAGAGATCGGTCTATATGGCAGCTATATTCAAATCTGGGCCGATCTTGACCAAATTTAAGGAGGACGTCGAAGAGCCTACCACAACTGACTGTCCCAAATTTCAGCAAAATCGAGTAACAAATGTGGCTGTTATGGGCCTAAGAACCTAAATCGGAGGATCGGTCTATATGGCAGCTATGTCCAACTCTGGACCGATCAAGGCCAAATTAAAGAAAGATGTAGATGGGCCTAAGACAACTAACTTTCCAAAATTTCATCAAAATCGGATAATAAATGTAGCTTTTATGGGCCTAAGACCCCAAATCAGAGGATCGGTCTATATGACAGCTATAACCAAATCTAAACCGATCTGGGACAAATTGACGAAGGATGTCGAAGGGCCTAGCATAACTGCTTGTCCCAAATTTCAGAAAAATCGGATAATAAATGCGGCTTTTATAGGCCCAAAACCAGAAACCGAGAGATCGGTCTATATGGCAGCTATATCCAAATCTGGACCGATCTGGGCCAAATTAACGAAAGATGTCAAGGGGCCCAACACAACTCACTATCTCAAATTTCAGCAAAATGGGATAATAAATGTGTCTTTTATGGGCCTAAGACCCTAAATCGGCAGATCGGTTTTTATGGCTGCTATATCAAAATTTGGACCGATCTGGGCCGAATTGAAGAAGAATGTCGAAGGGCCTAACACAACTCACTGTCCTAAGTTTCAGCAAAATCGGATAAGAAATGTGGCTTTTATGGGACTAAGACCCTAAATCGGCAGATCGGTCTATATGGCAGCTATATCCAAATTTAGACCGATCTGGGCCAAATGGTAGAAGAATGTCGAAGGGCCTAACACAACTCACTGTCCTTAGTTTCAGCAAAATCGGATAAGAAATGTGGCTTTTATGGGCCTAAACCCTGAATCGGCGGATCGGTCTATATGGGGGCTATATGAAGATATAGTCCGATATAGCCCATTTTCGAAATTGACGTTCTTATGGACAAAAAAAGAATCTGTGCAAAGTTCCAGCTCAATATCTCTATTTTTAAAGATGGTAGCGTGATTTCAACAGACCGACGGACGGACAGACGTGCGGACATGGATAGATCGTCTTATTTTTCTACTTTGATCAAGAATATATATACTTAATAGGGTCGTAAATGGATATTTCGATGTATTGGAAACGGAATGACAAACTGATTATACCCCCATCCTTCGGTGGTGGGTATAAAAACCAAAAAAAAAATTCTGCTCGAATTTTCCTACAAAAATCCCTAAAATACCCATTTCGAGCAGAGATATAATTTTTTAGTAAACTTGCTGTGGAGACTACAAATTTTGTTAGGATAGTTTAAGAAGAGGGTGCAGATATTAGTCCGCCCCATGCCACTATGGACATACACCTAAGCCAGGAATCGGCTTGTTGGGCGCTCTAAAAACTATAAAGTAATCTCTAAGAAGAAAATTTTAAGTTAGGAATTCCGTGCTACTGACAAAATCCTTAATTGTTTTCAATGCCACTTCCCTAAGTTGGTTCATGTCTGATATTGTGTCTCCACCTAAGTACCGGTATCTGATGGATGCGAAAACCGGGCAATGACAAAGGAAATGCTCCAACGTCTTCTTCGTCATCTTCCCCACATGCCCTATACATGCTATCACTTGCCACACCAATTTTACATAAATGAGCTCGTAATCCTATGTGTCCCGTTATGATACCAATAACTATACTGATTTCCTTCATGCTTCCTGTCAGCAATAGCCTCGTCTTTTCACGATCTGGATCCCCTCATATGATTTTCGCAGTCCTACCGACCGTTTCGCTGTTCCACAATGTTGCATGCGCCTTCGTCGCCCACTCCCTAAACTCGGACTGCGTCGACCCCAAAGGCTTCGAGTTAATAAAATTAATTGACGGCAGTCCTCTGGGCTTCACCGTCAAATCGTCTCCCCTTTCATTTCCCCTTACTCCGTTATGGCCCGGCACCCAAACGATGCGGATTTTCCCATCCTCAGAGAAAGCGTTAAATTCCTTCTTACACAAGACTGTTCGTGACCTTACCGTCCTGGTTGTTATTGCCCTTATGGCAATTTTACTGTCGGTAAAGATGTTCACACTCTACGTCCTCGCGTTAGCACCACACCACTTCACGCCACTTCCGTGATCGCCCGGATTTCCGCCTGCAGGACCGTATTATGGTCAGGCAGTCTAAAATAGATGTCAGACCCTGGGTTTTCAATGTAAACCCCCAGGCCCACTCTGTCCTCTAGGTTTGATCCATCTGTGTAATATGATTTTCCATATAGCAATACTAGGGTTCCGTCAATCCAAGATTGTGCCGATGGCAGCAGCGCGTCGCACTCGACTTCAAGGTTAATCTCAGGTATCCGATCGGAAACCTCTCCCCTTCTGTCCAGGTTTCGAAGGAGTAAAAAAGAGGGCATAATTCTTACTCGATTTGGCGGAGATTTTGCACGTGGTGTTTTGTTATCATTTCCAACAACTGTGCTAAATATGGTTGAACTCGGCTCACAACCTGATGTAGCTGCCATATAAACCGATCTTGGATCTTGACTTCTTGAACTACTAGAGGGCACAATTCTCATGCGATTTAGCATGAAGTATTTTGCTATGACTTCCAACAACTGCTATAATTATGGTTCAAATCGATACAAAGCCTGATATATTGGGTTGCCCAAAAAGTTCCGCAATTACTTTTTGGGCAACCCAATATATCAGGCTTTGTATCGATTTGAACCATAATTATAGCAGTTGTTAGAAAAAAGTAAAAAAAAAGTGTAAAAAAGTATATTTGATTAAAGTTCATTCGATTTATTAAAAATGCATTTACTTTCTTTTAAAAAATCCGCAATTACTTTTTGGGCAACCCAATAGTTGCCATATAAACCGATCTGGGGTCTTGACTTCTAAAGCCCCTAGAGGGCGCAATTCTTATCCGATTGGGCTGAAAGGTTATATACTTAGGAGTGATCTTGGACAAGAAACTAAATTGGAAGTGTCACATTCGGGAACATACTGCGAAGGCTTGCAGGTGTTGGGCACTTTGTAGACTGGCCGTAGACTCGAAATGGGTCGATATGGCTCTAGAGAAGTGTGATTACTATCTTGTGCCTCAGTAGTTTGATGGACTGCCATCACGGAACGCGTGAGGTGGTATGGCTATCGCGCGAGAACGTCGACTGTGAACATTATTACGGACAGTAAACTGGCCATTAGGGCAATAACAACCAAGACGGAAGGTCACGAACAGTCTTGGAGTGTAAGAAGAAGATTAACGCCTTCTCTGAGGATGGCTGGATCCGCATTGTTTGGGTGCCGGGCCTCAGCGGAGTAATGGGGAATGAAAGAACAGACGATTTGGCAGTGAAGACTAAAGGACTGCCGTCAATAAACTTTATTAACCTGAAGCCTTTCGGGGCAACGACGAATTCCGATTTAATGGCAAGGGCGTTCGTCACCCACCCCTGTATAACAGCAAAACGGTGGGTAGGACGACGATAATCCTATGGGGAGATCCAGATCGTGAGGCTATTACTGAAAGTAAGTAAGAAGAAGGACATTTGACTACGAGCTCACTTATGCGAAATCGGTGAGGTAAGTGTAGTGCATGCGGGGAAGATGATGAGACATTGGATCATTTCCTTTGGCATTGCCAGGCGTTCGAGTCTAGCCCTTCTCCTTCTTAACGTTGAAAACAAATGCACACACTTAAAATACCCTATACCACAGTGGTGGTATAGAGTATGAAAATATGGTCGTCTGAATTGGTAACACTTAGTGTCAGCTACCTTGTATTTCTCATTGCCTCTACATGTTCATGTTTCCTCTCTGATACAAAAATGATTATTACAGTTGCATTTGAATGAATTGTATATGCATGCATTTACATCCAATATCATGTCATTGTGATGTCATTGTAGTTACGAACGTAGTCTTACACATTTCAATATGAAATAAAACCTAACCATGTTTACATCCTGAACATTGATGAGTGAACGCCACCACCGGAAAAACAAATAAAGGACTACAATTGTCCTTATCACACAACAGCACCGATGTATGTGCACTTCAATAATTTTTCTTATTATAAAAAGAGCTCTACAAGCCAAACATGTGAACATGAATGCATGCACTAAAAAAAGCAGTATTTTATGGGGTAGCTAGAAAGTAAACGTCAGAAGTGAGTCAGTTTTAAATTTCATTGGTACAAGGTTGTTTTTTCAAGGACGCTAAAAACGTGAAGCGATAGGGGGCAGCAAACAACGCCATATTTTTGTCGCTCTTTCGACATTATTCTTCCGGAAGGTTTGCCACTTCATGATGGCAAGATATACGAGCCAACAACGAGCTTTAAGAGCTTCAGCGATAAGACTCATTTCTTGCTCAACGGCTTTGTCAATAGGCCAAATATGCGTTATTGATCAGACAGCAATCCACACGTACTCCATGAATAATTATTGCATCCCGAAAAAATTACGGTTTGGTGCGGTTTATGGGCCGGCGCCGTCATTGGGCAGTACTTCTTCCGTGATGATCAAGACCGGCACGTTACTGTGAATAAGAATCGCTACCATTCAATGATAAAACAATATCTTTGGCCCCAATTGGACGATAAGGACGTGAAGGACATGTTTTTTTTAACAGGGCGGGGCCACAAGCCATACAGCGAATGTCACAATCAATTTGGTATGAATATCGAATGCGAAGTTGCAGCAGTATCGATCGATTTATGATTGAAAACCGTCTCAAAATTGGGTTCAGCGTCGGGATTTCTGCAAGCGTGCCCGTGGTAGACATACAAAAGAAATTTATTTCCATACATAATGGAATTTCATTGATATCCAACCCGTTTTTTGTTTTGTTTAGGTTAGGTTGAAAGAAAGGTGCAGCTATTAATCCGCCCCATGCCACTATGGACATACACCCAAGCCAGTAATCGGCTTGTTGTGCACTCTAAAAACTATAAAGTAACCTCTAAACAAGTAAAAAGACGTTAAGTTCGGCCGGGCCGAACTTTGGATACATACCACCTCGTGTATATATGTAAACCACCTTTCGCCAAAGTCCGGTGAAAAATTTATATCTTGTATCCCATAGCAGCTTTATCGAAATATGTTCCGATTTGAACCAAATACTTATAAGTGCAAGTCATTGTTCAATTGTGTATAACAAAATATTGGTCTTTTAAGTAGCAACATCAAAAATTAAACTGATCTGAACCACATAAGACACGGATGTCGAAAAGCCTAACATAAGTCACTGTGTCAAATTTCAGTGAGATCGAATTATAATTGTGGGTTTAAATGGGGCCAAGACTTTAAATCGACAGATCGGTCTATATCGAAGCTACATCCAAATCTGAACCGATCTGGGCCAAACTGAGGGGGGCTGTCGAAGGGCCTAGCTCAAATCACTGTCCCAAATTTTTGCGAAATCGGACAGCAAATGCCCCTTTTATGGCCCCAAAACCTTAAACCAAGAAATCGGTCTATATGGCAGCTATAATCAAATCTGGAACAATCTGGGCCAAAGGATGAAGAAGGATGTCGAAGGGACTAACACAACTCACTGTCCCAAATTTCGGCGACATCGGACAATATATGCGCCTTTTATGGGCCCCAAACCTTTAATCGAGAGATCGGTCTATATGGCAGCTATATTCAAATCTGGACCGATCTGAGCCAAATTGAAGAGGGCTCTCGAAGGGCCTAACACAACTCACTGTCCCAAATTTTAGCATTATGGTATAAAAGATGTGGCTTCTATGGGCCAAAATCTTAAATCGAGAGATCGGTCAATATGGCAGCTATATCCAAATCTGAACCGATCTAGGCCAAATTGACGAAGGATGGCGAAGGGCCTAACACAACTACTTGTTCCAAATTTCGGCGAAATCGGACAATAAATGCCTCTTTTATGGGCCCAAAACCTTAATTAGGGAGATCGGCCTATATGGCAGCTATATCCAAATCTGGACTGATCTGTGCCATATTGCAGAAAAATGTCGAAGCGCCTAACACAACTCACCGTCCCAAATTTCAGCGACATCGGACAATAAATGCTCCTTTTATGGCCCCAAAACTTTAAATCGAATGATCGGTCTATATGGCAGCTATATTCAAATCTGGACCGATCTGTGCCATATTGCAGCAGTATGTCGAGGGGCTTAACTTAACTCAATGTCCCAAATTTCGGCGACATCGGACAATAAATGCGCCTTTTATGGGCCCCAAACCTTAAATTGAGAGATCGGTCTATATGGCAGCTATATCCAAATCTGGACCGATCTGGGTCAAATTGAAGAAAGTTGTCGAGAAGCCTGACGCAACTCACTGTCCCAAATTTTTGGCAAATCGGACGATAAATGCGCCTTTTATGGGCGCAAGACCTTTTATCGAGAGATCGGTCTATATGGCAGCTATATCCAAATCTGCACCGATCTGGGCCAAATTAAAGAAGGAAGGCGAAGGGTCTAACATAACTCAGTGTTTCAAATGTCAGCAATATCGGATAATAAATGTGGCTTTTTTACGCCTAAGACCCTAAAACCGCGGATCGGTATATATGGGGGCTATATCAAGATATAGTTCGATATTGCCCATCTTCGAACTTAACCTGCTTATGGACAAAAAGGAATCTGTGCAAAGTTTCAGCTCAATATCTCTATTTTTAAAGACTGTAGCGTGATTTCAATAGACAGACGGACGTAAATGGCTAGATCGTCTTAGATTTATACGCTGATCAAGAGTATATATACTTTATAGGGTCGTAAATTGATATTTCGATGTATTGCAAATGGAATGACAAAATGAATATACCCCCATACTTCGGTGGTGGGTATAAAAAGAAAATTTTAAGTTGGGAATTCCGTGCTACTTACAAAATCCTTAATTGTTTTCCATACCACTCCCCTAAGTTGTTCCATGTCTGGTATTGTGTCTCCACCTAAGAGCCGGTACCTGTTGTACGCGAAAGTCGGGCAATGCCAAATGAAACGCTCCAACGTCTCATCATCTTCTCCGCATCTATCACTTGCCGCACCGATTTTACATAAGTGAGCTCGTTGTCCTATGTGTTCCATTATAATACCAATAGCTATACTGACCTCCTTCATGCTTCCTTTCAGTAATTACTTCGTCTTTTGTTTTTCGTTGATTGAATGAATGGTTATGCTTTTTGCGTTTTTCTCCTTCGCCTTTATGCCGGGTTTGGGTTCAGCTGAGCTATTTTATGAGAGGGAGGTGCGCTTGGTGGCCCTGTCTCGCAATGCTGGCTGGTTAGCCACAGGGGAGCTTTGCAAGATTTTCTCTTTTCTCTCCGCTTTTTTCAGTTCCTGCGGTAATCTACAAATATAAGAAGAAGTTCCTCGAACTCACCTATTCCATTTTTAACGTCGATGTAAACTATTTTTTGATTAGACACTGCTTGTCGCATTTTGCGTAGGGTCTTCTTGCACGTTTTCAAGGCATCCTCTTCCGATTTTCTCATTTTTTATTTCTTCACTTTATTTTGGATCAACCATTAATCTCGGGGTATCCAAAGGTGATCGCTTGATCCCTTCCTTCTTTTTCTCGACACTCGTCCCTGAGGCTCGTGGAGAATCATAGAGTTATAATAAAAAGGGATAAGGATTTGGCACGGCCCAACTTCTTGTGTTTTTAATTATTAATGAGAGAATCGGTCTATATGAATTATATGCGAACATTGAGCGACTCGGCAAGAGTATAAAATGATCAAACACAACTCACTGTTAGAAAAGAGTCCAAGACTATCTACGAGAATATTGCCCTATATGGTAGCCGGCTTGGACATTTAAGAATTAAACTACGAATGAACCAAATGGGGGATTTTAGAAATGTTAGGGTCAATATATTTATTTCTGTTCCCTCCTAATGCTGGCGACATGTCATGTAAAAACTTCTCACTAAAGATGTTTTGCATTGCGGCATTCTGTTCGGACTCGGCTATAGAAAGGAAGTCCCTTATCATTGCGCTTAAACTTGAATCCGACAGCAGTCATTGATATGTGAGAATTTTGCCCCTGTTCCTTAAGGGAACGTTCATAAGCAAATTTATCAACAAATATGATTATTTTAGGTCCACTATCAGATTAATAATAGTGCACCAATTGTTGACTTAAAAGTTTTCAGTTCACTCCAATTTTTTTCAACGTGTATTAAGTTTGCTTATTTAATTTGTATTTCTGTAATAAGTAAGCAATACCATAAATATGGATATACTTGAATGGTCGAAAGTCAACATATTCGTGTATCCTTAAAGCCGTGTGCTGTTGCTCCTTATCACCCCAGGAGAGTCGTAACCATGCACATAAATTGTTTGGTTTCATTAAATATTTACTTTGGCTCAGCATGGGGGTCATCATATCACATGGCAATGTGACAATGACTATCATTAAGAGTTCCATATTAAATGCTATAATCATTGGCAAAAATGGAAAGAAAAGATAATAAACTCAACAAGGACACTATGTATGTATCTGTGTTTGTAATAAAATTTGTGAAAATCGTAAAATGAATCAGTTGACTTTTTTTGATGGCAGAGACTCTCTGCACTTAGAAACCCTAGCAAGGGATCGCATATGGACTTCATATAAAGAAATTTATGATGTGATGGTATCGAAGCATCCATTATTCCCATTTGGTATTATTTAAAGTATATAGTAAAGCGCAAGGTGGCTGATTAGCTCGGATTTTCACAATAGACAGTCCCATGCTATATAGGAGACTTATTTTCCAAATTGGGAAACGCATTCCCTCCATTTCTTTTCTTATGATCCTATTATCCTTTCTGTGCTGATTATACGTGTATAGTTTTTTTTTTTTCTTTTTGTAATCAAGGTGGAGACGTATTTCTTACTCACTCATAACGAAATTGTCCACATATCACTTTTTTGAATCAAAGAAAAATACTACGATTTGGTTTTGTAGTAAAATTCGAATCAGAGGTTGCGTATACGTAATTTAAGAATTATTCCATACCACATACGCACCACTGAACTAGTACTACAATAACTAAGGCCTTATTCCGATCGCATACATGAGACGACACTTGAGGTCGAGTGCGAGGCACTGGTGCCAGCGGTACAGTCTTGGATTAATGGAACCCTAGTGTTGTCATCGATGTAGATTGACGGAACCCTAGTGTTGCGTGCGAGTTAGAGGACAGAGTGGGCCTGGTGGTCCACATAGGGACTGAAATCTGTTTTAGACTACCTGACCATAATACGTTCCTGCAGACGGAGATCCGGGCGATCACGGAATGCGTGAGGTGGTGTGGTGCTAACTCGAGGAAGTCTAGTGTGAAAATCTTTACGGACAGTAAAATGGCCATAAGGGCAACAACAAACAGGACGGTAAGGTCACGAACAGTCTTGTGTAAGAACGCCTTCTCTGAGGATGGCAAAATCCGACTCGTTTGGGTGCCGGGCCATAATGAAGTAAGGGGGAATGAAAGGACAGACGATTTGGCGGTAAAGGCCAGAGGACTACCGTCGATAAATTTGGTTAACCCGAAGGCTTTCGGGTTGACACACTCCGATTTAAGGGCGTGGGCGACGAACGCCCATGTAAAACTCTGGAACAGCGAAACAGTCAGTGGGACGGCAAAATCCTATGGGGTGATCCGAATAGTTAGAGGACGAGGCTATTACTAAAAGGAGGTAAGAATGAGGTCAGTATAGCTTATGGTATCGTTACGGGACATATAGGACTACGAGCTTACTTATGTAAAATTGGTGCGGCCAGTGATAGCATGTGTAGGGCATGTGTAATGTACAAGACCACGGAGGGGTCTGGATGCGAGTTCTAAAAACTTTGTTAGCATCCTTCAGTCTATGCCGAGTTAGGACTACGGGAGCCTTTTTTAGCTAACTTCAGTCGGGTGGGGGGTTCGCGTCCTGCTCTTCATAGACTAAGTTCCCACTACAAAATTATTATTATAGACTCCCTATTTTTTTAACTGAGATACAGAAACTACATGGGCCAGTATGATAAAAAAAATACACCCGCTTTAACCCAACGAAAAAAAAAAATGAATTTTATATGAAATGGGTATTTTCCCGAAAGCCATTACATTGGGTCTCTCAGTTGTTGTTGAGAGACTTGCCTCATAACCCTCACCTTCCTTTGTTCTAGTGGCATAATGATTTAGTCTAGAACCCCAACTTTGATGCTTATTATTCCATCCCTATCGACTTACATTCCAGTAAGAAAACATTCCAAATTCGGTTAGCAATCCATTATTATTTTTCATATATATTTAAAATATATTAATCATAAAATTTCAATAATTATGCAGCTTAGAATTAGATTAGAAATTCTATTGATTGTTTGCATAAAACAAAAGACAAAAAAAAATCCAAAGATATATGTGATTTTCAACAAAGACATAGGATATTTTTGAATGATTATAAAGCTAAAATATTTTAAAGAAATTAGTCTCAAAACCTGAGTAAATTACTCAAATCGTATGAAATATATTTTTTAATTTCAATGATTTGTTTACTTAATTTTTTTATGTGTAGGCAAAATAGATTCTTTTTGAAATTCCCATAATGAGCAGTGGGGTAAACAATAGAAATAAAAGAAACGTTTGGTACTTTTAAGAAGTTGCATTAACTTTCGGCAAACCCTTTAAGAAACAATGTTATATCTGTTGTTTCTGTTTCACTTCTTCATACATTTTGTAAAATTGATAATTGAGACCAAATCATAATAATGATGATGAGTATAACACTTAGAATCAACTGGTTTTACTAATAAACATTTGTTGGACATCAGTGACGTCATTGCCGTGGGAGCTCTACTCCAGTTATAAAAAGACGAAAACACAAATTCATCAATGAATTTGTTTTTGTTATAATTGCAAGGCAATAGTCACAGAATCATTGCAAACATTTTTATACACTCACGGAAAAATATCAATGCAAGACAATATAAATTTATATGAAAACAAAGCATTTACTTAAGACTCACCCGCAAATCGTCCCATAGTGAAGGCCTTCGTATGTTGCGATGCTGCAGATGCTATTTAAAAGAGATTTATAATATCTTGCATAAATATGTAGAATTAAGTCAATTGCATGGTACTTAAAACCTTTAAACCACAGCAAAAATTATGCGATTTCCAAATGGAAAAATGTTCTTTTAAATTTAGCACATTGTGTATGAAAGCGATATTTTGCTGCTTATGATCTCCACTTCTTCTAAGAGCTCCACAATGAACATACTGAAATTTTACGATTGTTACAAAAGTTGGCCTGTTTCAGATAGGCGAACTGGTACTAGTCAAATTAGACATCTCAGTGTATGGGCTGCATCATGGACAACATGAAATGAACATTGTTTGGCTGCTTAAGTTAAGGCGAAATATGATGGTAACAAAGCCGACATTAGTAACTGTGCTGTATAATATTAGGATGATATTATATTAAGATGACAATGGTCTGACTAGAAATTCCAGGGTATGCTCGGTATGAGGTGAAGTTTTATCAATCTGATTGTTCTTTTGCGGCACTAACCGTCGTGGGCTCCAGCAGCAATCAGAATTTCAATGAGACTTGCTGTGTTCAGTGTTGGCTCGATCAGTGTTCTTTCTGTTGATTTCTCCCTGGCAGACAATTGTGGACAAAACACTCGGGAGAGCAGCCTCCTCGCAAAACCAAAAAGGTCTGATATGGACAAAAGCGTACCAGTGTCGGTCTGGGTACGTCTGCCTGTGATGGATGCTGCCTCCCAGTAGATAATAGGTTTAAATATGCTTATTCTGGACAGGCGGCATAGGACATTGGACATAAGTCCAGTGCCACGTGATAAGGTTAACCTTATTTTAGCAACCAAAGTCAAACTAGGGGAGAACTGTACGAAAAATAACTTCTTAGGAAATTTGCACATTTTACAGCCTTTCAACGGAAAACATACTTTTTCCAAAAAAATACGATACGTGAATAAAAATTAATGATTGTAAAAATCAAAAGTTGTTGCACTTTGTCACTATAAAAAGTAGATTAACTCAAAAGGTTTTAATTTGTCTTTCGCGTAATATCGTACCGAACACTTCGAAGAATCCAACAGAAAGGAAGTCTCTCGAAATTTTGCAATCATTTTGGGGCTTGGTTTTACATATTGGATATGACCAAAGCAAAACGTCAAAATTTGGATTGTACCCTTTGCAACATCAATGTATCATTTTCAGGTCTAAAGTCGTCATTCGGTAATTAGGCTTTACCAAGAAAAATGCTGCCACTACAGGGTGGTCTGAGTGAAATGAAGTACAAATTCAGGCAGTCAGCTGAGAATCGGGCAGAGGCTGATTAAAACAAGAGAGTGTTTTTACAACTCTCTATAGAAGATATAAAAAAACAAAACAAATTCAATGAGAACGGTACAACCTTATCGCCAACCAAATTTATTCAATCAGGGTAGGAAAAATTATTCAAAATAAAGGAAAAAATTTAAGATTCCATGACACATTTTTCTTTTGGTGAAAAATATCGTAAATTTAACAAAATATGGAAAACTTTACGGTCAAAATGTATGCATAAATAAATTCTACCCTTGGGTAAATAAATCTCTTCTTAAATTATGATATCAACAAGAAAAGGAAAAACAAGTAAAAACGTGCTAAGTTCGGCCGGGCCGAATCTTATATACCCTCCACCATGGATCGCATTTGTCGAGTTCTTTCCTGGCATCTCTTCTTAGGCAAAAAAAGGATATAAGAAAAGAGTTGCTCTGCTATTAAAACGATATCAAGATATGGTCCGGTTCGGACCACAATTAAATTATATGTTGGAGACCTGTGTAAAATTTCAGCCAATTCGTATAAGAATTGCGTCCATTGGGGCTCACGAAGTAAAATAGAGAGAACGATTTATATGGGATCTGTATCGGGCTATAGAACGATTCAGACCATTATAAACACGTTTGTTGATGGTCATGAGAGGATCCGTCGTACAAAATTTCTGGCATATCGGATAATAATTGCGACCTCTAGGGGTCAAGAAGTCAAGATCCCAGATCGGTTTATATGGCAGCTATATCAGGTTATGAACCGATTTGAACCTTATTTGACACAGTTGTTGAAAGTAAAAATAAAATACGTCATGCAAAATTTCAGCCAAATCGGATAGGAATTGCGCCATCTAAAAGCTCAAGAAGTCAAATCCCCAGATCAGTTTATATGACAGCTATATCAGGTTATGGACCGATTTCAACCATACTTGGCACAGTTGTTGGATATCATAACAAAACACGTCGTGCACAATTTCATTCTGATCGGATAAGAATTGTGCACGCTAGAGGCTCAAGAAGTCAAGGCCCAAGATCGGTTTATATGGCAGCTATATCAGGTTATGGACCGATTTGAACCATACTTGGCACAGTTGTTGGGTATCATAACAAAACACGTCGTGCGAAATTCCATTTCAATCGGATAAGAATTGGGCCCTCTAGAGGCTCAAGAAGTCAAGACCCAAGATCGGTTTATATGGCAGCTATATCAGGTTATGAACCGATTTGAACCATACTTGGCACAGTTGTTGGATATAATAACAAAACACGACGTGCAAAATTTAATTCTGATCGGGTAAGAATTGCGCACGCTAGAGGCTCAAGAAGTCAAGACCCAACATCGGTTTATATGGCAGCTATATCAGGTTATGGACCGATTTAAACTATACTTGGCGCAGTTGTTGGATATCATAACAAAACACGTCGTGCAAAAATTCATTCCAATCGGATAAGAATTGCGCACTCTAGAGGCTCAAGAAGTCAAGACCCAAGATCGGTTTATATGGCAGCTATATCAAAACATGGACCGATATGGCCCATTTACAATACCAACCGACCTACACTAATAAGAAGTATTTGTGCAAAATTTCAAGCGGCTAGCTTTACTCCTTCGGAAGTTAGCGTGCTTTCGACAGACAGACGGACGGACGGACGGACGGACGGACGGACAGACGGACGGACATGGCTAGATCGACATAAAATTTCACGACGATCAAGAATATATATACTTTATGGGGTCTCAGACGAATATTTCGAGTAGTTACAAACAGAATGACGAAATTAGTATACCCCCCATCTTATGGTGGAGGGTATAAAAATGATTGAAATTAGCCTGAGCCGTCCACTACACATGTGGGGAACATGATGAGACGTTAGAGCACATTACCTATGTCATTGCCCGGGTTCGCGGCTAAAAGACACCGGTGCTTATGTGGGGACACGATAGACATGAACACACTTAGGGTAGTGTTATGGAAAACAAATAAGGGTAAGTAGCACGGAATTCCTAACTTACATTGTCATACCCACCACCGAAGGATGGGGGTATATTCATTTTGTCATTCCGTTTGCAACACATCGAAATATCCACTTCCGACCCTACAAAATATATATACTCTCGATCAGCGTAAAAATCTAAGACAATCTAGACATATCCGTCCGTCTGTCTGTTGAAATCACGCTACGGTCTTTAAAAATAGAGATATGGAGCTGAAACTTTGCACAGATTCTTTTTTCGTACATAAGCAGGTGAAGTTTGAAGATGGGATATATCGGACTATATCTTGATATAGCCCCCATATAGACCGATCCTCCGATTTAGGGTCTAGGGCCCATAAAATCCATATTTATTATCCGATTTTGCTGAAATTTGGGACAGTGAGTTGTTCTAGGCCCTTCGACATCCTTCGTTAATTTGGCCGGGATCGGTCCCGATTTGGTTATAGCTGTCATATAGACCGATCCTCCGATTTAGAGTCTTAGGCACTTAAAAGCCACATTTATTATCCGATTTTGTTGAAATTTGGGACAGTGAGTTGTGCTTGGCCCTTCGACATCCTTCGTTAATTTGGCCGGGATCGGTCCAGATTTGGTTATAGCTGTCATATAGACCGATCCTCCGATTTAGGGTCTTAGGCCCTTAAAAGTCACATTTATTATCCGATTTTGCTGAAATTTGGGAAAGTGAGTTATGTTAGGCCTTTCGCCATCCTTCGTCAATTTGGCCTAGATCGGATCAGATTTGGATATAGCTGTCATATAAACCGATCCCTCGATTTAAGGTTTTGGCCTATAAAAGGCGCATTTATTGTCCGATGTCGCCAAAATTTGGGACAATGAGTTATGTTAAGTCCCTTGACTTACATCTGCAATACGGCCCAGATCGGCCCAGATTTGGATATAGCTGCCATATACACCGATCTTTTATGTTTATGTTTTATGTTTTGGTGCCATAAAAGGCGCATTTATTGTCCGATGTCACCGAAATTTGAGATAGTGAGTTGTGTTAGGCCCTTCGACATCCTGTTTCAATTCGGCTTAGATCGGTCCAGATTTGGATATAGCTGCCATATACACCGATCTCTCGGTTTTAGGTTTTGGGGCCATAAAAGGCGCATTTATTGTCCGATTTCGTCGAAATTTGAGACAGTGAGTTATGTTAGGCCCTTCGACATCTTTCTTCAACTTGGCCTAGATCGGTACAGATTTGGATATAGCTGCCAAATAGACCGATCTCTCGATTTAAAGTCTTGGCGCATTTAAAATCGGATTTCACTGAAATTTGACACAGTGACTTATGTTAGGCTTTTCGGCATCCGTTTCGTATGTGGTTCAGATCGGATTATTTTTAGATATAGCTACTAAAAAGACCAATATAACATATTTCAATATAGCTGCTATAGTGCATAAGGAACGCATTTTTCACGGGATTTTGAAAAAAGGTAGTTAACATATATACCCGAGGTGGTGAGTATCTAAAGTTCGGCCCGGCCAAACTTAACGCCTTTTTACTTGTTTTACTTCATATGTCTTCTGAATTCATTCAAACAATTTTTGTACCAAACAACACTTGTAGCCAGTATACTAATAAAGGACGATTGGTAAATCATTTCGCCCGAAATAGGTATTTTGGTAAAAAAAAAATACTTCTGACTTCATAACAAATATACTAAGACATCTTTATCGACTCTCAAATGGCAGATTTTAACCTATCCCTTTCTGAGTCGGCAGAGTCTGGCTCCTTCTGACAGGTTGTCCGCTCTTTACCGCTGACGCGATATGGTGTTTGATTTCACCACCCTCGTCGTTAACCCCATTTGGAAATTCTCCAGTTAACCCCATTTGGCCATTCCCCAAGCGGAATTACTGCTAGTGTTTTTCCGGTTCATTCCTACATGCTTAGTATTTGACATTCACTGTCGTCCCAAGTATTCGGATTGAAACATTTGAAGTTACTTTCCTGTCCTCCTGTGGTCACAAGTTCCGAAGCCACAAGTACATTGTCTGTCTGTTGATGGACCTAATGGGCCTAGTCGATGGACCTAGTCGGTGTGCTTCTCAAAACCTCACTTCAATATATCAAGACTAATGTTTATAAGGAGGCCATCGTAGCGCAGGGGTTAGCATGTCCGCCTATGACGCTGAACGCCTGGGTTCGAATCCCGACGAGACCATTAGAAAAAATTTTCTGCGGCGGTTTTCCCCTCCTAATGCTGGCAACATATTTGAGGTACTATGCCATGTAAAACTTCTCTCCAAAGAGCTGCCACACTGCAACACCCCGTTCGGACTCGGCTATAAAAAGGAGGCCCATTATCATTGAGCTAAGAACTTGAATCGGACTGCACTCATTGATATGTGTGAAGTTTGCCCCTGTTCCTTAGTGGAAGTACATGGGCGAAATTTGCAATGTTTATAAGACCTATCTCCATACTTACAATACGTATATCACAGTCGGCCTGACCAATGACTCGTAAATAGCTACATAACTGATAAATGGCTCCTTGTGCTGTAATTCTATGTGAAAACTAGTGTTTATAAAAACTCTTAAGTCTCGTTTCACCTTATAAGACAACTGAGAACCAATATCTTGAGCTAAAGGAGCCAAGCCTAAAGAATGTCACCTAAAGCTATGCATACTCCATAACTTCAAATAAGTTTAACCCAAAAGCATATGAATAGAATTAAAGGCTACATACTAAATAAACAGTTGTTAACGGCATTTAAGCTTCCAATATACAAATTCCCATTGAATAATTCATGGTGTCCTTCAATCAAATATTCAAATGTTGCGGCATTTTAATGAATTGTTTCCCCGTATTCTGGCATTTTGGATTGACAGCTTTCCGCAAGGTGAGATTTACACCAAATGTTAATGACATGTATGTAAGCACCTACTAAGTGACACAGTGTTTATGTTTTTATATCTATGTATGTGTGTGTGTGCGATCATAGGTGAGAAAAGTGTCGCTTGTACACAAAACCAACATTTCAACCGTAAAGAGAATCTTTAATTAAGGTATTTAGAGGAGTCAAACAGTGTCGCCAGTCTTTCTAACGCACTTCCATACACATTCACCAGCAATCCCCTATATCTCACTAACCACACGCATACACACACACACAGCCATACACAATCGCGAAACCCCGTAGCCACGAATTACATGAACATAACCACAATGTTCTGTGATGGTCATAGCATCAAACACACACACACACACACATACATACAGACATTCTCACAGATTCATTAATACACTCGCAAATGGTTATGCAGCTTTAGCATAGTTCAACCACTAACAGCATCTTTCGGCAAGTTTGCTTTTTCCAATAAGGATGGTTCATGATGATGATGATGAAGGACGCGAAGCATGATATGGCTGGAGTACAGAAACAGGATTGCCACAAGCATATAATTGGTGCAATATATTCCCCTAGCCCGAGGCCAATCAAATAGTTCACATTTCAATGAAGATGTTTGGGGACTTAAATAATGCTGGTGTCAACCCATCGTCTCCTGCAGATTTGTTGTTCTTCAGCTGGATTACTGCTACACTGGCCACATTCTGACTAGATGTAGACCACTTAGGCCATGAAGTTCTTTCTTCAAGCAATTGGGTCACTCATGTGGAGTATGTTGTTGCTATGTGGTGTGTTCGCCGCTCTCCGTCATTCTGCACATATAAGAAATTTCTAATGTAGACGCCAGGGAAGATTTTAAAGTTTGATATACCCACAAATGTAACCTAAATTATTCATGAGATAACCAAGTATTAATACCAGAAGGAGCTAACCATTATTCATAACCAGACATTTTGCCTGGTAGGCGAACATCTTAACTTTGTACCACTCTCTGGCCTCTCTACATTTTAAAGGGGTTGGAAAAACAAAACGTGGCAACACTGTTCAAAACACCATTTGCGGGCAAGGAGACAGTCTCCTATTAGCATACACTTACATACTTGTACTACACTCTAATGTACCATTTGTTCAATGGAGTAATGAGTTTGAGTGTGTAATTGAATACGAGTGGATGCGAGATATGCACGATGACGCTAACATCGATGTTTGTTTGCTTGTTTGTTTTTGCTACTTGCCTGCTTGTTTGTATCACCTCAAGGCAACCATGATAGGACGTAACATTTGAATATATCTACGTATGCGCGCATAGTGCCAATACAGGTGTGTAAGGTATGCTTGTGTGCGTACACATATGAAGTTTACATACAACACAGCATCATTTGTCCTTACAGGCACCAACAACATCCGCAAGTAATGTGCGTATTTGCGGTAAACCAAACTAATTCTACGATACAAGACATTGGAAGGAGTGCATAATCTAACAAATGTATAAACATTAAAGTGGTTTAGGGACATGAGAGAGAAAGAGAAATAATTGTCGCAGAACAGCAAAATGTAAGAACTTCCCAATGAGAATACCAATTTACAAAAACGTGCAGCGTTTACTGACAATAGTCTTATGACCACCTATGAGCACATCAAAACGAACTTATTGTATGAAAGCGGTCAGGTAAGGTTGGATTGACGGAACCTTAGTATTGCCATCTGGAAAATCATGTTACACGGATGGATCAAAGCTAGAGGACAGTGTGGGCCTGGGGGTGTACATTGAAAACCCAGGGACTGACATCTGTTTTAGATGGCCTGACCATAACACGGTCCTGCAGGCGGAGATCCGGGCGATCACGGAAGTGGCGTGAAGTGGTGTGGTGCTAACGCGAGGACGTCGAGTCTGAACATCTTTACCGACAGTAAAATTGCCATAAGGGCAATAACAACCAGGACGGTAAGGTCACGAACAGTCTTGCAGTGTAAGAAGGAGATTAACGCCTTCTCTGAGGATGGCAAAATCCTCATCGTTTGAGTGCCGGGCCATAACGGAGTAAGGGGAAATGAAATGGTAGACAATTTGGCGGTGAAGGCCAGAGGACTACAGTCAATATACTTGGTTTACCCGAAGCCTTTCGGGTCGACGCAGTCCGAGTTAACGGAGTGGGTGACGAATGCGCATGCAACATTGTGGACCAGCGAAACGGTCGGTAGGACGGCGAAAATCCTTTGGGGGGTTCCAGATCGTGAGAAGACAAGGCTATTACTGAAAAGAAGCAAGAAGGAGGTCAGTATAGCTATAGCTATTGGATCATAACGGGACACATAGGACTACGAGCTCACTTATGTAAAATCGGTGTGGCAAGTGATAGCATGTGGGGAAGATGATGAGACGTTGGAGCATTTCCCATGTAATTGCCCGGCTTTCGTGTCCAACACCGGTACTTAGGTGGAGACACAAAAGCAGACAAGAACCAACTTAGGGGAGTGGCATTGAAAACAATTAAGGATTTTGTAAGTAGCACGGAATTCCTAACTTAAAATTTTCTTTTTATACCCATTACCGAAGGATGGGGTTATATTCATTTTTTCATTCCGCTTGCAACACATCGAAATATCCATTTCCGACCCTATAAAGTATATATATTCTTGATCAGCGTAAAAATCTAAGACGATCAAGACATGTCCGCCGTCTGTCTGTTGAAATCTTTAAAAATAGAGATATTGAGCTGAAATTTTGCAATGGTTCTTTTTTTGTCCATAAGCAGGTTAAGTTCGAAGATGGGCCAAATCGGACTATATCTTGATATGGCCCCCATATAGACCGATCCGCCGATTTGGGTCTTAGGCCAATAAAAGCCACATTTATTATCCGATTTTGCTGAAATTTGGGACAGTGGGTTGTATTAGGCCCTTCGACATCCTTCGTCAATTTGGCTCAGATCGGTGCAGATTTGGATATAGCTGCCATATAGACCAATCCTCCGATTTTGGGTCTTAGGCCCATAAAAGTCACATTTATTATCCGATTTTGCTGAAATTTTGGACTGTGAGTTGTCTTAGGCCCTTGAATATCCTTCGTCAATTTGGCTCAGATCGGTTCAAATATGGATATAGCTGCCATATAGACCGTTCCCCCGATTTAGGGTTTCAGGCCCATAAAAGCCTCATTTCTTTTCCAATTTTGATGAAATTTGGAACTGTGAGTTGTGTTAGGCACTTCAGCATCCTTCGTCAATTTGGCCCAGATCGGTCCAGAATTGGATACAGCTGCCATATATACCGATCCGCCGATTTAGGGTCTTAGGCCCATAAAAGCCACATTTAGTATCCGATTTTGCTGAAATTTGGGACAGTTAGTTGTGTTAGGCCCTTCAATATCCTTCGTTAATTTGGCACAGATCGGTCCAGATTTGGATATAGCTGCCATATAGACCGATCTTCCGATTTAGTGTCTAAGGTCCATAAAAGCCACATTTATTATCCGATTTTGCTGAAATTCGGGACAGTGAGTTGTGTTAGGCCTTTCGACGTCCTTCGTCGATTTGGTTCAGATCGGTCTAGATTTGGATATAGCTGCCATTAATACCGATCCTCCGATTTAAGGTCTTAGGCCCATAAATGCCGCATTTATTGTCCGATGTCGCCGAAATTTGGTACAGTGAGTTAAGTTAAGCCCCTTGATATACTTCTACATTATCGCACAGATCGATCAAGATTTGGATATAGCTGCCATATAGACCGATCTCTCGGTTTTAGGTTTTGTGGGCCATAAAAAGCGCATTTATTGTCCGAAGTTGCCGAAATTTGGGACAAAGAGTTAAATTAAGCCCTTCCTCAAGTTCTTCAATTTGGTCTAGATCGATCAAGATTTGCATATAGCTGCCATATAGACCGATTTCTAGATTTAAGGTTTTGGCCCCATAGAAGGCGCATTTTTATTCCGATTTCACTGAAATTTGACATACTGACTTATGTTATTCTTTTCGATATCCGTGTCGTGTATAGTTCAGATCGGTTTATTTTTAGATATAACTACTAAAAAAAACAATATTTTGTTATATACAATTGAACAATGACTTTTACTTATTAGTATTTGGTCCAAATCGGAACATATAGTGATATAGCTGCTATGGTGCTTAAGGTATGAATTATGCACAGGATTTTGACGAAAGATGGTTTACATATATACCCGAGGTGGTGGGTGTCCAAAGTTCGGCCCGGAGAAGAGAGGTATAGACTCCCTTGAAGAGCAATAGAGTTATCGAGGAGTAACGTATCCTGGTAAACGGTCATTTCTCTGGGATCAAACTCTCTGAAGCCGACTCAATCGGCCTTCTTCGAATTGATAAACGTCCGGAGGTCAGAGGTTATGAAGTCATGTGGTAGGTGAAAGGTAAGTATTACAGGCAGGTAATTTGATTCCAGACAATTGACCGTTTACCAGGATACGTTACTCAGTAGATCAGGAGATGCAATGTAAATGTCATGCGAGCTCCTGCACCTCCTCGTAATGCCAGTGGGTGCCCTCCCATTCACCTTTCAGAAGGCGGAGCCTTCAATCTGCTCTGCCAAAGCAATGTCCCGTTGGTCGTTGCATAGGGGGGAATGCCATGATGGGCACTCAAGTCTACAAGAACCAGTCGATTATGGCCAAATAGCAGGCCACTAATGTTGGGGTTGTAAACACAGGTACATCATTTTGCCTGTTCTTTGCCACTGGCTAAGTCTCCTCGATAACTCTATTGCTTTTCAAGGGAGTCTATACCTCTCCAGAGAGGCAGCATGCCGCTAGGTAGACAGTCCTTTAAACAATGGCTGAGGACTCTGCCAATGGCCTTAGTTATCTTGGTGAACACCTAAAGCATATTCACAACTGTTGTAATGCCATGAATTAGGCGGTTCTTCGAAGAATGGCAGGATTGTTTTCTAGATTCTGCTGTTAGAGGTCACCATAGCGCGGAGGTTAGCATGTCCGCCTATGGCAATGAAAGCCTGGATTCGAATCTTGGGGACTCGACTCAAAGCAAAAACAGCCCTTTTTCAATGGAAAGGGTCCTAGAACAAACCTTTACCAAAGGAAACTGTACTAAAACTGCGCTTTCTTAATGGAAAGGGTACTAAAACTACCCTTTACCATAGGAAAGGGTAGTAAAACTATCCTTTTCCAAAGGAAAGGTTCCCAAAACTACCCTTTCCTAAAGGAAAGGGTTTTAAAACCACCCTTTCCCATATGAAGAAGTACTAAAACTACCCTTTCTCAGAGAAAAGGGTACTGAAGCTACCCATTCCCAAAAGAGGGGGTAATAGAACTACCTCATTCCTTTTCCAATGAAAAGCGTACTAAAACCACCCTTTCCAAAAGGATAGGGCACAAAAACTACCCTTTCCCAAAGGGAAGGGTATTAAAAATACACTTTTCCAAAGGAAACGGAACTAAAACTAACCTTTCCTAAAGTAAAGTGTACTAAAGATACACTTTTACAAAGGAAAGGGTACGAAAACTACCCTCCCCTAAGGAAAGGGTACTAAAACTACCATATAGCAAAGGAAAGTGTAATAAAACTACCCTTTTTTCAGAGGAAAGGGCGCCAAAACTATTATTTTCGAAAGGAAAGGTTACTAAAACTAGCCTTTCCCAAGGAAAAGGGTACTTAAGCTACCCTTTACCAAAGGATAGGGTACTAAAACTCACCTTTCTCAATGGAAAGGGTACTAAAGCTACCCTTTTCAAAGGAAACGGTACTAAAACTACTCTTTTACTACCCTTTCCCAATGAAAGGGGTACAAGAACCACCCTTTCCAAAGAGAAGTGTACTAAAACTACCTTTTCCCAAAAGAAAGGGTACTAAAACTACCCTTTCTCAAAGGAAGGCTACCAAAACCGCCTATTCCCAATGAAAAGGGTACTAGAACTACTCTTTTCTCTTTTTGCAAAGGAAAAGGTACTAAAACTTCACTTTCCTTTAGGAAGGGGTGCTAAAACTACCCTTTTTCGAAAGAAAAGGGTACTAAAACTACCCTTTTTCGAAATAAAAGGGTACTTAAACTACCCTTTTTCAATGGAAAGGGGCCTAGAACTACCCTTTACCAATGGAAACTGTACTAAAACTACCCTTTACCGAAGGAAACTGTACTAAAACTACCCGTTCTTAATGGAGAGGGTACTAAAGCTACCCTTTTCCAAAGGAAAAAATCATTTTGTATTTTCTTCGCTGCTTGCAGAGTCTTACCGGTAGCTACGTTCCCCTTTTCAGGATATTTTTCAAGAAAGTATTTTCTACAAATTAGGTGGTTCTTTGAAGAGTGCCGAGATGGGTGTCCGTTCGTCGTTATTTCACCATAATAACGACGAACGGACACCCATCTCCGACTTACTACCAAACTTCTCTTCCCCTTCTCTGGCATCGGTACCACTTGGCTGATGTTCTTAGCAATGGGGCTGTTTCCTTTAAGTGAAGTCGTTCTCGGCAAACCGTCATAGCTAAGAATATACACTGCTAATTTTCTTGGCGTTTAACTTTTGCTTACTTACCGGGTAGCCTTTACTACATCAAAATCTAGCACACACTGCAGGTGAGCCCGAAGTATCGAGTTTCCTAATGCTATTTGGTCGTTTGCCATTTTGAGCTCTTCCTGCAAGACATCAATGATTTAAATACAAAATTACCCACTCTATTATGCTTAATAACATCCGTGTTGTTAGACAGTATTTACTTTTTTGTGCTATATTGAAGCAGTCACCTAAAACAACAACAACTCGATCAGTATTTATGCTGAAAGCATTTCGTATGAATGCTTATGGTACTTAGTTTCAACTGTGATTTTTTCCTTACACAATCTCAATCCTTTTTTACCATCCATTTATGTAAATTTTATATTTAACTGCAATTAAATGTAAAATTAATTTTTTTTTATGGCTAAGACTGATTTTATAATTATTCTGATATGGGAAATGATGCAGCCACATGTAAGATTTGGCTTTATTTGCATAATGTTCCAGTATAATTAAGTTGAAGTTGTACTTTTTAACAAGTAAAAAGGCGATAAGTTCGGCAGGGTCGAATTTTGGATACCCACCGCTTCGGGTATATGTGTAAACCACCTTTCATCAAAATCCGGTGAAAAATGCACCTTATGCCCCATAGCAGCTTTATCGAAATATGTTCCGATTCGGACCAATACTAAAAAGATCAAGCCATTGTTCAATTGTGTATAACAAAATATTGATAATTTTAGTAGCTATATCTAAAAATATACCGATCTGCAGCATACACGACATGGATGTCGGAAAGCCTAAAATAAGTCAGTTTGTCAAATTTCAGTGAAATCGGATTATAAATGGGGCCAAGACTTTAAATCGAGATATTCGTCTATATGGCAGCTATATCCAAATCTGAACCGATGTGGGCCAAATTGAAGAAGAATGTCGAGGGGCCTAACACAACTCACTGTCCCAAATTTCGTCAAAATCGGACAATAAATGCGCCTTTTATGGGCCCAAAGCGTTAGATCGTGTGATCTGAGCCAAATTGGAGAAGGATGTCGAGGGGCCTAACACAACTCACTGTCCCAAATTTCGGCGAAATCGGACAATAAATACGCCCTTTATGGGCCCAAAGCCTTAAATCGAGAGATCGGTCTATATGGTAGCTATATCCAAATCTGGACCCATCTGAGCCAAATTGAAGAAAAGTGTCGAAAGGCTTAACTTAATTCAATGTTGTTGTTTGGCCTACAGACACATCCAAGTAAAAGCTTCCTTTGCGTAGCAGATATTTCGATGAACACATATTCAATGCTATCATTAGCTTCTGATCTGGCACACATGCGTGTGCGTTAACCGCTACGGATAAAAATCTCTGTGCATCCTCCTCTGCGTAGTCTATCAGTCCTAAACAACGTATACCCCTCAAGATTACGGAGAAAATCAGGAGTTGTCTCCTTCACCCACGTCTCTGATACACAAATAGCATCCAAACCTAAATTCTCAAAAATAAATTAAAGTTCATCAAACACATTAGTCAAGCTCTGGGCGTTGATGTGACAAATCCATTATGCGCCCACCTTGGTACTAAATCCTAACTGCTTCGAGGCTTTCTGACTGCAAATTATGCCAAACGACTTACTGAGCGCCCACCTTGGTATTAAATCCTTACGGATTTCTGACTGCAAACTATGCCATACGTCTTACTATTCTGCCTTCTCAACGACCCATGACCCGCCTTAGATTTAGGTTGGGTTAGGTTTAAGTGGCAGTCTGTAATCAGACTCACTTAGACGTTTTTGTCCATTGTGATACCACAGGAACAGAAGAAGGAAGATGCCTTCTAGTTCCTACCGTTGAACCATCCGGATCGCTTTAAAAAGATCAATAACTTTCGAATGTTCACAACCGCTATCAGACAGGTGCTCAACGAAAAGAGAACCTAAAGAAGAACTCCTTCTGACTGCCAGTGCGGGACACACACACAGAGGGTGTTCTATAGACTCGTCTTCTTCGATGTCCTCACAGCTTCTGCAAAAGTCATTACTGACAACCTTCAGTCTGTTAGCATGTTATCCGATTGGACAGTGGTCTGAGACGTCTGCTCTTGCCACTGACAGCAAAGCAGTGGACCTCTTCAAATATGGATTAGGCCACATAGTTTGGAACAGCTCTCTCTTTGTAACCATCTATCATTCCTTGTCCTTCGGGACTGGTCCTGAAAACTTAGCTTACACTTTGCTAGTGGCATACCCACAGATTCCAGTTTCCCTGGAATGTGTAGGGTAGTTCCTAGTCTCGCAGGCTCGTCCGCTTTACAATTCATTGGGATATCCCTGTGGCCCAGCACCCAGACCAAGGGGAATTTTGAACTGTTCAGCCATCTCGTTAAGAGATCCGCGACAGTCGAGTGCGGTTTTTGTGTTCAGAAATACGTTCTTCAGCGATTTAATGGCTGCTTGGCTGTATGCGAAGATATTTATGCCCATCGTCGTTATGAAATTATATCTTTGCCATTCCACCACTTCCTGAATTGCGAGGATCTCCACTCGATACACACTGCAGTGGTAAGGTAACACTTTCGATATGAGGTCGTCTAGTTTGGAATCATCCGTATAGAAGTCTAAGTAACTTCTATTACAAGGGATATCGTAGTTCCAATCGGTTCTATCCGGAATTATGGTACAATACTTTTTATCAAAAATCGGCTCAGGTAGGATGTAATCCACACTACCTTGAACATCGGACATTGTATCAAGGAAAACACATTATCCGTAGCCGCCACATGACGTCAGAGAAAGCTACCTTAGCCTCACGGCAGTGGTCAAAGCAATTTGTCTAGCCACAATGTCCAGAAGCATAAGATGTTGCATTGAATTCAGGGCTTTAGATGGTGTCGTCCTCAGTGCGGTTGTTATGCATTACCGAGCCATCCTTTGATTCAGGTTGACTATTGAACAGTAGGTGGATTTTTGAATCGCCGTCCACCAGACCACAACACCATATAGCATAAAAACGACTGACAACTGCTGTATATACCCTATGCATGACGTGCGGTCTAACCCCAAACTTTTGTCAATAGCTCGTTTGCAGCTGTATAGGTCAAGAGTCATCTCTCTTGCCCTTCAGTTTAATTTCCTATCCAGCAAAACACCCAAGTATTTTGCGCTGTTTGTAAATGGAACATTATCTCCTCCTAAGGAGACAGGTGCTACCGTAGTTTGAAACCATATACGGATAGAAGTCTAAATTATTTCTATTACCAGGGATATTAAAGTTCCAATCGGTTCTATCAGCAATAGTTGTACTTTTTATCAAAAACGGCTCAGGCAATATGTAACTCATTCTGCCTGGAACATCGGGCATTATATTAAGGATAACACAGTGTCAGTAGCCACCGTTAGACCAAAGAAAAAGCTCCCTTAACCTCACGGCGGCGATTGCAGCAATTTGTCCAGAGGCAATAGTTGTAGCATTGAATTCAGTGCATCAGATTATATCGCCCTCCATGGCATAGTGAACGGAAAAATGTATTATGTACGAGTCGAAATTGCCCCGTTATGGACCATCGGTCTGTGCTAGCTCCTGAGTCATAAAGTAGTGCTGAGGAACAAGGCAGCCCATAGGCTAGCCTGTAATGAATCTCTGATGGACGCTAATCGACAATAAATGGGAGGCCCTTATCGCAGAACTTAAAATTCTATCAAACCACTGTTACGGAATCTTTTATAGGCAAATTTGCAATAATATGCGAAATGCTAGCTCTATCGTATCAAAATTTTACCTTGCAATGGCTTGTATCGTAATAAGGTTCTACATAAACAAGTCTTCCTGAGGTTTGTCTTCTAGCGCACTAGCGCAGGAAAAACCCCTGAACCAAATGTTAAAAGCATCAACTATGTATGTCTTTATATGACCTCCAACAGTTAAACTATTGGGTTGCCCAAAAAGTAATTGCGAATTTTTCATATAGTCGGCGTTGACAAATTTTTTCACGGCTTGTGACTCTGTAATTGCATTCTTTCTTCTGTCAGTTATCAGCTGTTACTTTTAGCTTGCTTTAGATAAAAAGTGTAAAAAAAGTATATTTGATTAAAGTTCATTCTAAGTTTTATTAAAAATGCATTTACTTTCTTTTAAAAAATCCGCAATTACTTTTTGGGCAACCCAATATTTTTGGCCCAACATCTATGTAGACAACGTCCAAAAAACTAAACAAATCCTATTCACATTGAAGGACATATATAAATGAAACTGACCAGCCAAAAGTCTGACTAAGTTTTGGTTTAATGATTGTAATAAACAACAATAACTTTGTCATAATTTATCAGATATAATTGCAGGCTTGGTATAATGGTATTCCCTCTTTGTAAAGACCATAAAAATTTCAATTAAATCATTAACTATTACAGAAACTATATTCGAGAACACTGACTTACAAACAAGACACACCTCCCCCACTGACGTCATTTCGATTTAATAATGAATTTATTATAAGACAATTAACGCAAAATACAAAAGAGCAGCATCCAGAGCTCTCCTTCAGCCACCTTTATTTAAATTTTCTTCAGGGACAAAAAGCTTAATAATGTCACTGTCATAAAAAGTTTGAAAATAATTCTTATTGACATTTCGGCCTTTGCCCTCTACTCTCCTTCATTACAAAAAACAAAAAATTCTAACAAGTTTAATTAAGCTGGAGCATGACTTTGCCAAAAACAACGGATGTCAATAAAATGTACCCAAACATAATGAATACCAATATTGTGTCATTCATTAGGGCGACACCAATTTTATTCGACGCCATATCAAAATGGTGTCATTTTTGCTGTCCTTGCTGTCTGTCAGTCCAAAAGGGCCATGCCGAGGATGATGATGTTTTTTTTTTTCTTCGCTCATAATTTTCATTTAAAATTTCAAGCAAGCATCCGCCATGGTGTTACATCGTTTGACATTTGTGTAATTAAAAGTTATTTGATTCAAGTTCCAAATAACATAAGTGTGAAGTGAATTCCCTGGTATATACAGCAAATGTCCCCGAAATGTATATTGACACTGGCAATAGCAAAGAAATGACAAACATTTTTTATGATTTAGAAAAAAAACCTTTTTGTACCCTACACCGCTACTGTGGTACAGGGTATTATTACACCCTACACCACTACTGTGGTACAGGGTATTATAACTTAGTGAATTAGTTTGTAACACCCAAAAGGAAGAGAGATAGACCCATTAATTAGTATGCCGATCGACTCAGAATCACTTTCTGATTCGATTTAGCTATGTCCGTCTGTCCATGTTAATTTGTGTACAAAGTACAGGTCGCAGTTTTCATCCGGACGGACAGACAGACGGACATAGCTAAATCGAATCAGAAAGTGATTCTGGATCGATCGGTATACTTGTCAATGGGTCTATCTTTCCTCCTTTTGGGTGTTACAAACTAATTCACTAAGTTATAATACCCTGTACCACAGTAGTGGTGTGAGGTATAAAAAGGCATTAAGTTCGGCCGGGCCGAACTTTGGATACCTACCACTTCTGGTATATATGAAAACCCCCTTCACAATCGGTCTGTATGGCAGTTATATCTAAATATAGTCCGATCCGAACAATATTTGGGACTGATGTCGGGAGACCTAAAATACCAACTGGTTAAAATTTCAGCGAATTTGGATAAAAAATAAAGCTTTTATGGGATTCAGACCCTTTATCGGCAGATCGTAATGTAGGGCAGCTAAATCTAAAAATAGTCCGATCTGAACCATATTTGGGTCAGATTCCGGGAGGCGTAAAACTACTGACTATTTCAAATTTCATCGAAATCGATTAGAAAGTAATGCTTTTATGGGCTTCAGACCCTATATTTGGAGATCGGTCTATGTAGCCACTATATTTAAATATAGTCCGATCTGAACCATATTAAGGTCAGATGTCGGGAAGCCTTAAGTAACCCACTTTTAAATTTAAATTTCAACAAAATCTTATATAAAACAAGTAAAATCGTGCTAAGTTCGCCCGGGCCGAATCTTATATACCCTCCACCATGGAGCGCATTTGTCGAGTTCTTTTCCCAGCGTCTCTTCTTAGGCAAAAAATGATACAAGAAAAGATTTGCTCTGCTATTAGAGCGATATCAAGATATGATCCGGTTTAGACCACAATTAAATTATATGTTGGAGACCTGTGTAAAATGTCAGCCAATTCGAATAAGAATTGCACCCTTTGGGGGCTCAAGAAGTAAAATAGAGAGATCGATTTATATGGGAGCCGTGTCGGGCTATAGGCCGATTCAGATCATAATAAACACGTATGTTGATGGTCATGAGAGGATCCGTTGTACAAAATTTCAGTCAAATTGGATGAGAATTGCGCCCTCTAGAGGCTCAAGAAGTCAAGACCCAAGATCGGTTTATATGACAGCTATATCAGGTTATGAAACGAATTTAATCATACTTGGCACAGTTGTTGGATATCATAACAAAACACGTCGTGCAAAATTTCATTCCAATCGGATAAGAATTGCGCTCTCTAGAGGCTCAAGAAGTCAAGAAGCAAGATCGGTTTATATGACAGCTATACCAGGTTATGGACTGATTTGAACCATACTTAGCACAGTTATTAAAAGTAAAACTAAAACACCATGTGCAAAATTTCAGTCAAATCGGATGAGAATTGCGCCCTCTAGAGGCTCAAGAAGTCAAGACCCACGATCGGTTTATATGACAGCTATACCAGGTTATGGACTGATTTGAACCATACTTAGCACAGTTATTAAAAGTGAAACTAAAACACCATGTGCAAAATTTCAGTCAAATCGGATGAGAATTGCGCCCACTAGAGGCTCAAGAAGTCAAGCCCCACGATCGGTTTATATGGCAGCTATACCAGGTTATGGACAGATTTGAACCATACTTAGCACAGTTATTAGAAGTGAAAATAAAATACTATGTGCAAAACTTCAGTCAAATCGGATAATAATTGCGACCTCTAGAGGCTCAAGAAGTCAAGATTCCAGATCGGTTTATATGGCAGCTATATCAGGTTATGAACCGAATTGAATCATACTTAGCACAGTTGTTGGATATCAGAACAAAACACGTCGTGCAAAATTTCATTCCAATCGGGTAAGAATTGCGCCCTCTAGAGGCTCAAGAAGTCAAGACCCAAGATCGGTTTATATGGCAGTTATACCAGGTTATGGACCGATTTGAACAATATTTAGCACAGTTATTAAAAGTGAAACTAAAACACTATGTGCAAAATTTCAGTCAAATCGGATGAGAATTGCGCCCTCTAGAGACTCAAGAAGTCAAGACCCACGATCGGTTTATATGACAGTTATACCAGTTTATGAACTGATTTGAACCATACTTAGCACAGTTGTTAGAAGTGATACTAAAACACTATGTGCAAAGTTTCATTCCAATCGGATAAGAATTGCGCACTCTAGAGGCTCAAGAAGTGAAGACCCAAGATCGGTTTATATGGCAGCTATATCAAAACATGGACCGATATGGCCCATTTACAATACGACCTACACTAATTAGAAGTATTTGTGCAAAATTTCAAGTGGCTAGCTTTACTCCTTCGGAAGTTAGCGTGTTTTCGACAGACAGACGGACGGACGAACGGACGGACGGACATGGCTAGATCGACATAAAATGTCGCGACGATCAAGAATATATATACTTTATGGGGTCTCAGACGAATATTTCGAGTATTTACAAACAGAATGACGAAATTAGTATACTACCCAACCTATGATGGAGGGTATAAATATCAATTTGTGTTTGTTTGTAGGTTTGTTTATTTGTGTGTTCCTTATAGACTCAGAAACGGCTGAACCGATTTTATTCAAATTATCACAGATGGTGCATAATGATCCCGTGGTGAAAATAGCGCACTACATTTTTTGATGTCTGAAGCGGCGGCGGACCCTCCCCCTTACCCTAATTTTCAGAAACGCCAGATCTCGGAGATGGGTGGTGCGATATATGCGAAATTTTGTATCCTCTCTTATAGAAACCCACAAACAAAAAATTGGTACTCAAATTTTGGGTAGGGTACCTAAGGGGACGCCCCACCCCAAAACCTTCCAAATATATATATACATCAATCACGACAATATGGGACTCAAATGAAAGGTATTTAAGATTAGAAAACGTTTCTGCTATCCAACTGTCGGACCAAGTGTTTGGGGGACCACCCCAACCCCCAAAACCCTCCTAAATCGGACATATTTACCAACCATGGCAATATGATGGCAATATGGGATTCAAATGAAAGGTATATGCGAGTCAAATACGAAACTGATATCCAAATTTGGGACAAGGTTTCTGGGGGTCCACCCCTTCCCCAAAACACCCCCTAAAGAGGACTTATTTACTGACCATGGCCATATGGGGCTTAAATAAAAGGTATTTTAGTGTAGAATACGAATCTGACATCCAGATGTGGGGCCAAGTATTTGGGGGCCTTCCATCCCCAAGAACATACCCCAAAGAAGACAAATAGGAATATGGGGCTCAAATGAAAGGTCTTTGGGAGTAAATCACGAATCTGATAACAATGTCCGGGAAAGTGTCTTTGTGGCTACCCCAACCCCATAACACCACCCAAATAGGAAGTACTTGCTGACCATTGAAATATGAGGCTCAAATAAGAGGTATTTTAGAGAAGAACACGAATCTGATATATATTTTCAAAGCCTAGTAACTGAGTGGTCGCCCCATCCCCCATACCGGTCATGTTTGCCGACTATGGAGAAATGGAGCTCAAATGAAGGGTATTTGGGAGTAGACCATGAATCTGACATCAACATTCGGGACCAACTGTCTAGGGGACGTGCCACCTCCATAACAACTCCCAAGTTGGACCTATTTGCTAATTTTAGGGCCCATACCCTAAACCGGACTTACTTGCTGGCCTTTTCAATAAGGGGTTTAAGTGAATGGTATTTAAGATCAGCAAACGAGTTTGATATTTAATTTTGAGGCCAATGGCAATATGGGACTCAAATATATGAGAATAGAGTATGTTGCTGATATATTTTCAGAACTTAGTGTTTGGGGCACCACCCCACTCCCCAAAACACCCCTAAATCGGCCATATTTACCGACCATGTCAATGTGGGGCTTAAATGAAAGGAATTGGAGGGTAGAGCAAGAATTGATACCAACTTTCGGGACCAATTTTCTGGGGGTCTACCCCTTTCCCAAAATACCCCACAAACAGCAATTTTTTAGTGACCATGGCAATATGTGACTAAAATAAAGGTATTAGGAAGTGGAATACGAATTTGATATCCAAATGTAGGACCAAGTATTTTAAGCATCACAACTTCCCCAAAACATCCCCCAAAGGGTAAAAATTTTTCGACCATGCCAATATGTGGCTCAAATGAAAGGTATTTGAGATTAGAAAACGAATTTGATAACCAACCTTGGGGCCATGTTTTTGGGGGAAGTAAACTCCCCTCAAAACCAATTGCAATATGGGGTTTAAAAAACGGTATTTGAGAGAAGAGCACGATGCTGATATTTTTTTAAGGGCCAAGTGACTAGGGGACCTCACCCCCGAAAACACCCCTAAATCAGATATCATGAGAATATCGGGCTGAAATAAAGCGTTTTAAGAATGGAGTACATCGTACATCCAAACTTAAATTCGTAGACCAATAAAGATGGGATTCAGTTAAAGGCACTTATAGTGTTAAACTGTCTGGCAAGCGATATACTATTTTCGTAGCATGGTATTTCACTAAAAGCTCTTTAATTGTCGAAATTAAATATTCCAAGAAAAATTTTGTTTCATATAAAGTAAATGAAGGCGCAGCGGAGCAGGCCCGGTCCAGCTGGAAGTTCATAAAAATAGACTTAAGATTTATTAAAAATTATTCATACCAAAAAAAGTAGTCTGTGCAAAGTTTCAGCTCAATATCTCTATTTTTAGAGATGTAGTGTGATTTTAACAGACAGACGGACGGACATGACTAGATCGTCTTAGATTTTTACAACAATCAAGAATATATATACCTTAAAGGGTCTGAAATGGATATTTCGATGTGTTGCAAACGGAGTGACGAATTGAATATTCTCCAATCCCTTGGTGGTGGGTATAAAAAGGGACTAGTATTCTAAAATGTTGTCACCATTTTTCCATATTCCACATAGTTCGATTCGTCAGTTTTTATATTTTTTTTAGATTTAAGTTTATATTTTTTATATTTTAATCACTGTCGATAAGGGTTCTACAGAATTTTTATAAATGGAAAGCAACACTGAATTCTCTAACACCTCATTCCTAATGTTTATATTTTGTTGTGTTTTTAGGAATAATCCCATAAAGTTTTAGAATTATACAATTCGAAAAGTATTCAAAGAATTTCTTACCATAAGCATTTGCCATAGAAGTGTGGATAAGTACGAGTATTGAAATGTGAATGTACGATAAACACAAACGCTTTATGACTTTGAAGCTTTTTGTGGAAATGTTTTTGACACTTTCTGTGTGTGTGTGTGTGTGTCAGAATGGAATAAACAAACCCTCGCATGCACAAATACATTAACACACACATACAGCAGCACAATGTATGTGAGCATATATTTCATACGCATTTGGTTTTAGTATTTGTAAATGACATTTCTATACCAGGCGAACATGAAAATGAAAAAGTTCCAAACACACATACACTTGGTGGAGCATTTCCACTGAATTCAGTGTTCAACTGAAGCATTCTTGCCATTCATTTATTCACACATTCCGACACATCCTGGCATTTGCTGTCTCATCAACGATAACCCGGCAAAGAGACTCGCGAATGCATAAATGTATAGCACTACGAGTGCTTGTGTGCGTTTGATGGGAGTGTTAAAGTCATACTGCGACTAAAAACAACAAACATAAGATTAACATGACAGCAAGTGACAGTGGTAGAACATTACATACATAAATGTTAGTTCCTCTCACACACCCATGCATTTGCAGCAGCAGCAGCAAGCATAAGGACATGGCTGATGCCAACTCAGGCATATACTCGTTCGTACATGTGCTTGCACACGCTTACAATTGCACAAATATTTTAGTAATTTTGTTGGAACTAATTTCTATGATGCTCAGATACATATGTAAACCCAGCGCACTTTGGCAACATAAGTTGATGTTGATACAAAATATATTCCGGAGGTATATGATTACAGTAAACTCACATATTTACAAAAAAAAAAAAAAAAATATCTACGAAACTATGATACCCCGTATCCACCCTATATTAAAGGTATCCGCCGTATAGTCCTGACTTGGCACCGAATGACTTCTTTTTATTCCCGTATGTAAAAAATAAAATAAGAGATCAACGTTTTTCGACACCTGAAGATGCGGTTGATGCGTTCAGCATGCATGTTTGGGAGATACCTCAATCAGAGTGGCAAAAATACTTCGACAATTGGATCAAACGCATGCAAAAGTGTATAGATCTTAGGGGGATTATTTTGAAAAACAATAAAGCGATTTTCGATGATTAATATTTGTTTTTGTTCTCTTATCCCGAAATATAAAAGGTGACCCTCGTAGAACGATTACATTTTCGAATATTGAACAATTTAGTTCATTAACGCAATGATTGGATTTCATTCATACATCAATTCTATGTTATAAATACAACGAATAAGTTTTCTAAAAACAAAGAAAACAACTTTGATCGTTAATACAATGATCAGCCGTAATTAATACAACAACTGTGTTTTGTAAATAAAACTACTGAATTCATCATATTTACAACTGACCCTGTTTGTCAATACAATGCAATGGGTTTCATTGTATTAATGAAATTGTTCGCCGGTATATTATTGACGTCAGATTTCATTAATACAACGATCAAAATCGTTCATATTACGATCATTTTTATACCCTACACCATAGGATGGGGGAATACTAATTTCGTCATTCTGTTTGTAACTACTCGAAATATTCGTCTGAAATCCCAGAAAGTATATATATTCTTGATCGTCGTGCCATTTTATGTCGATCTAGCCATGTCCGTCTGTCCGTCCGTTCGTCCATCCGTCCGTCTGTCTGTCGAAAGCACGCTAACTTTCGAAGGAGTAAAGCTCGCCGCTTGAAATTTTGCACAAACACATCTTATTAGTTTAGGTCGGTTGGGATTGTAAATGGGCCATATCAGTCCATGTTTTGATAAAGCTGCCATATAAACCGATCTTGGGTCTTGACTTCTTGAACCTCTATAGGGCACAATTCTTATCCGATTGGAATGAAATTTCGCACGATGTGTTTTGTTATGGTGTCCAACAACTGTGCCAAGTAAGGTTTAAATCGGTCCATAACCTTGAGTCTCTAGAGGGCACAATTCTCGTCTGCTTTGACTGAAATTTTGCGGGAAGTGTTTTATTATAACTTCCAACAACTGTGCTAGGTATGGTTCAAATCGGATTATAATCTGGTATAGCTGTCATATAAACCGATCTTGGATCTTGACTTCTTGAGAGCGCGCAATTCTCATCCGATTTGGCTGAAATATTGCATGAGGTGTTTTGTTATGGTTTCCAATAACTGTGCGAAGTACGGCGCGAATGGGTACATAATCTAATATAGCTGCCGTATCAACCGATCTGGGATCTTGACTTCTTGCGCCTCTAGAGGGCGCAATTCTCATCCGATTTGGAAGAAATTTTGCACAACGGTTAATCTCAACATACGTGTCTAATATGGTCTGAATCGATCAATAGCTTGATAGAGCTCCCATATAAACTTATCTCCCGATTTTGCTTCTTGAACCCCCACAAGGCGCAATTCTTATCCGAATGAACTGTAATATTACACAATGACTTCTACTATGTTCAGCATTCATTTATGGTCCGAATCGGACTATAACTTGATATAGCTTCAATAGCATAACAGTTTTTATTAAATATTCTTTGTTTGCCTAAAAAGAGAAACCGCACATAGAACTCGACAAATGCGATCCATGGTGGAGGGTATATAATTTTCGGCCCGGCCGAACTTAGCACGCTCTTACTTGTTAGCGTTGCAAACAAATGAAAATTTTAAATTTTGTCGTCTACTTTAAACTCACAAATCTTTCACTGGACAATATCCTGCAAAGTTATCTAAGTAATGTGAATCTATGTCATCTATGAGGGGGGATAATTGTATGTTTTTATTTCATATCCATTTAGTCATTTATTTGTATTCACACATAACATTGGTATTTGCTGAGGGTGGGAGATGTATTATTTTATTTTGTTGGCGGTTGTCTTAATGGATTTTATTTTATGATTACTTCAACTGTGAATAGCAGACAGTCAAGCGACCAAATGCAGCTGCTACAGCAACACCATGAGGTGAGACCACAATCAACCACAATTTCGACAAATTTCAAACAATAAAATTAATGAGAATTCTGCAAGCCAATTCACATCGAGATATTAATCCGAGGCCCAACAATGTTATGTTGAAAAGAGGGTGCATATATATCTCAGCCCCATGCCACTATAAGCATACACCTAAGCCTGTAATCGGTTTGTTGTGCGCTCTAAAAACTAAAAAGTAACCTCAAAATAGAAAATCTAAGTTAGGAATTCCATGCTACTTACAAAATCTTTAATTGTTTTCCATGTCACGCCCCTATGTTGCTTCATGTCTGGTATTGTGTCTCCACCTAAGTGCCGGTATCTGTTAGACCCGAAAGCCGGACAATGACAAAGGAAATGCTCCAAGGTCTCATCATCTTGCAGCATATACTGACCTCGTTCTTAATTTCTTTCAGTAATAGCCTCGTCTTGTCACAATCTGGATCCCCCCATAGGATTTTCCCGTCCTACCAACCGTTTTGATGTTCCACAGTGTTGCATGCACATTCTTCGCCCACGCCCTTAACTCGGACTACGTCGACCCAAAAGGCTTTGGGTTAACCAAGTTTATTGATGGCAGTCCTCTGGCCTTGACTGTCAAATCGTCTGCCCTTTCATTCCCCCTTACTCCGTTTTTTCCCGGCACCCAAACGATGGGGATTTTGCCGCTGGCAGCAGTGCCTCCACCTCAAGGTTAATCTCAGGTACCTGATAGGTCTATATGTCAATGGGTGAGATATTCAGAATGGTCAACAGTGCCCTAGTGGGCATGATCCTCATCGTTACGCCTATGCCAAGACAACATGTTCTCTAAACCTGTTGTATTATTCTAAAGTTGCACTTTTTCTCCCTCTCAGTCTACCAAACTACTAAGGCAAAAGGAAGTATTGACCTTATCACACTCCTGTAGAGCCAGTGGACTATCCTCGGATTTAGACCTCATTTTGAGCCTGCAGCCCGTCCACATAGTGCCCAACACCTGTGAGCCTTCTCGGTACGCTCCTGAATGTGACACTTCCAATTAAGTTTCCTGTCCAAGATCACCATTAAGTAATTAACCTTGTCAGTTATCGAAATCGTCTTATTGAGGAAACGTGGTGCCTTAAATTGCCCCACCTTCGTCTTCCTCATGAACAGGCATATTTCAGTCTTCTCTGGATTAACATTGAGACCTCTGGGTCTAGCCCAGTCATATGCCATATGAAACCTTTTCGGCCCTTCTGCATTGCTCGTTCGGATCCTTACCCCTTAGAAGTATTATAACATAGTCTGCGTAGGCTTTCGGAGTATATCAAAGTCTTAGGCACGCTGTGAAAATTTTGGCCAGACGAGGCGCCAGATAGTCTGCCTCTTTCGGTAGTAACGACGGAAATATTCCATCAGGTCCGGGTGACTTAAATGGTTTGAAGCTCCTCAAGGATTCCTTCACCATAAATTCCGTTATTATAAACCTTCGATCAACGTCATTATTCCAAAATTCCGGTGTCTCTGTGAGTCCCTTTGTATCCTGTGGAAAATGGGTTTTCATCAAAAGCCTCAACACGTCCTCCGTTGTCTCTGCTCTCACTCCCATGTCGTCTTCTATGATTGGAAAATCTAAATTATCTTGCCCAAGTCTTGTTCTGAGTAGTCTTCCGAATTTCGTCCAGTTGGTTTTCAACTTATTTCGGAAGCTTATCGGATTCGGCGCTGGCCATGCTATTCTAAACCTAATATAGCGATGGTCAGGGAAAAAGTGTTCCATGGAAACCCTCCAATCCTTAACCTTATCCATCAGATTTTTTGAACATATCGTCACATGTAATACCTCCTCCCTAATCCTCTATTAACAAAGGTAGCGGTGTTAACAATATTAAGTATTATTAAGTCGTTAGTATTCAAGAAATCTGCCAGGGCTTGGACCCGCTCATTAGTGTTGGTACTATCCCACGAAATGTGGTAAGAGTTCGCATCGCACCCGTTTCCTGTCTGTTTTGCTTTCCTCACCAGCCGTTGCAGCTCTGACGTGGGTGGCCGTGTCGGAGAGTCGAAAGACAGATGAAGTGATGCCAGGCATGCTCCACCGTCTCCCTATCTCACCACTGTCGCATCCGACGTTGTTAACTCAGGGGAAAATATACAATTCAAATTTTTATGACAAATAACGCAGGCCGAGTACCAGTGTTAGCATAAAACAATTGGCAGTTGATATGGTTCAGTCCAGGTCTTCCCGGAACAAAGTCTCTGGAAAGTCTCTTAGCAGAGAAATCGCTCACTTCCACCGTCATCCCGCTGCCCTCATCTTTCGATTCGGCTACGATGACTGTTTCATTGACACCGTCGCTGTCTGAATCAGAGTCGGAAACACCACATTTACTTCAAGGCTGGGGACGAGCTGTGCATCCCTCTGGTTTATCCGTCGGTCTGTGCATCCGAAGCTGTTCGGTCTATAGAGTCCATTTCTAGCCTACTCCAAAAAGGATTTAAGATTTTTTTCGTAATAGGTAGTACCAATTCCGATATAATTGTGCGCTTGAAGGATTACTCTCGACTACAGGTACCAAGGCACCCACACCTCTCGGAGGCAAGGACAACATGTTACGGTCTATGGAGATCATTTCTAGCCTACTCTAAAGAGACTTTAAAATTTTTTTCGTAATAGGTAGTACCTATTCCGAGATACGGATATTCTTTTATACGCTCCACCATAGGACGGGGGTATATTCATTTTGTCATTTCGTTTGCACCACATCGAAGTATCCATTTCCGACCTCATAAAGTATATATATATTCTTGATCAGCGTAAAAATCTAAGACGATCTAGCCATGTCCGTCCGTCTGGTCGTCCGTCTGTTTGAAATCACGCTACAGTCTTTAAAAATAGAGATATCGAGCTGAAACTTTTCGCAGATTCTTTGTTTGTCCACAGGCGGGTTAAGTTCGAAGATGGACTATATCTGGATATAGACCCCATATAGACCGATCCGCCGATTTAGGGTCTTAGGCCCATAAAAGCCACATTTCTTATCCGATTGTGCTGAAATTCAGGACAGTGAGTTGTGTTAGACCCTTCGATATCCTTCTTCAATTTGGCTCAGATCGGTCCAGATTTGGATATAGCCCCCATATAGACCCATCCGCCGATTTAGGGTCTTAGGCCTATAAAGGCGCATTTATTATACGATTTTGCTGAAATTTGGTACAGTGAGTTGCGTTAGAACCTCCGACATCTTTCCTTAATTTGGCCCAGATCGGTCAAGATTTATATTGGGTTGCCCAAAAAGTAATTGTCGGTAATATAGTAGTAATATAATCGGCGTTGACAAATTTTTTCAACGGCTTGTGACTCTGTAATTGCATTCTTTCTTCTGTCAGTTATCAGCTGTTACTTTTAGCTTGCTTTAGAAAAAAAGTGCGCGAAATTTTGTTTACATTTGTTTGTTTGGCGTCAATTTTAATATGGGTACCACATGTATTGAAAGAAATTCATTTAACAAACCGAATCAACGCTTGTGATATGCACCTTAAACGCAATGAATTCGATCCGTTTTTAAAACGAATCATAACTGGAGATAAAAAATGGATTGTTTACAACAACGTTAGTCGAAAACGATCATGGTCCAAGCATGGTGAACCAGCTCAAACCACCCCAAAGGCTGATATCCACCAAAAGAAGGTTATGCTGTCTGTTTGGTGGGATTGGATGGGTGTGGTATATTTTGAGCTGCTTCCAAGGAACCACACGATTAATTCGGATGTTTACTGTCAACAATTGGACAAATTGAATACAGCCATCAAGGAGAAGCGACCAGAATTGGTTAATCGTAAAGGTGTCATATTCCACCAGGACAACTCTAGACCGCGCACATCTTTGGTCACTCGCCAAAAACTGAGTGAGCTTGGCTGAGAACTTTCGATGCATCCACCATATAGCCCTGACCTAGCACCATCAGACTACCATTTATTTCGTTCTTTGCAGAACTTCTTAAATGGTAAAACTTGAGGCAAATGATGAGGCTATAAAATCGCACTTGGTTCAGTTTTTTGCAGATAAAGGCCAGAAGTTCTATGAGCGTGGAATACTAAATTTGCCAGGAAGATTGCAAAAGGTTATCGAACAAAATGGCAATTATATATTTGATTAAAGTACATTCTAAGTTTTATTAAAAATGCATTTACTTTCTTTTAAAAAATCCGCAATTATTTTTTAGGCAACCCAATAGCTGCTATGGGGCATAAGGTATGCATTTTTCACCAGATATTGACGAAAGGTGGTTTACATATATATCCAAGGTGGTGGGTAACCAAAGTTCTTCGCGGCCGAACTTAATGCCTTTTTACTAGTTTTTTTTTTTTTTTTTTTTTTTTTGAGGAGCGAAATAAAACCACATCCACTTCACTCAACGGCTACTGCCTTAGAGGCAATCCTATAGCTGATCATGCCAAATATTGTTTTGATAAGATGGCAAGTATATATCCCAAAGTTCTCTTAGGTTAGAGAAGAACCGCCTCCTTAAGGTGTAGAGTCTTTTGTGATGAAGTTTTGACCATTATCAAAGCAAAGAAAGCCATTACTTTGGGCGGCAGATAATCCCTCGATTTAAGGTTTTGGGCCCATTAAAGGCGCATTTATTGTCCGATGTCGCTTAAATTTGGAAGAGTGAGTTGTGTCAGGCCTTTCGACATTCTTCTTCAATTTGGTCTAGATAGGTCCAGATTTGGATATAGCTGCCATATAGACCGATCTCTCGATTTATAGTCTTGGCCCCATAAAATGGCTCATTTATAATCCAATTTTACTGAAATTTGACTCAGTGACTTATGTTAGGCTTTTCGACATCTGTGTCGTATATGATTCAGATCGGTTTATTTTTAAATATAGCTAAATCGGAACATGTTTCGATATAGCTGCTATGGGGCATAAGGTATGCATTTTTCACCAGATTTTGACGAAAGTTGGTTTACATATATACCCGATATGGTGAGTATCCAATGTTCGGCCAGGCCGAACTTAACGCCTTTTACTTGATTTTTTCGTTTTGTTTGAGGAGCGAAATAAAACCACGCCCGCTTCACTCAACGGCTACTGCCTTAGAGGCTCAAAACAATTTTATTTAGAGGCAATCCTATAGCTGATCATGGCAAAGATTTACAATTGTGGCTGTATTGTTTTTGAGAAGATGACAAGGATATATCCAAAAGTTCTCTAAGGTTAGATAAGAACCGCCTCCTTAAGATTAAGAAAGCAAGGAAAACTATTACTTTGGGCGGCAGATAATATTTGGTTGTGGTTGAATTTGATAACCATCCTTTGGGGAATGCATCCATATTTGTTCATTAAAAAAATATTCAGCTGCTTTATGCTGATTTTAAAAATGTTATTGCTGACTTCTAATTATATTTGCAAATGGTTTGTTTCGCAATTTTAAATTCACTCCTACACACCGTACCAAACAACACTAAACTCTAAATGCAGTAAAGCAATGGTGGTCGAATACACGCATACACTAATCCACATTTATGTGTAAATGCAATAGAACATAATTCCATAGGCTTGAAAATAAAGCGCATACTAACACATTTGCCCACCATTGTAGTAAAGTGAATTCAACACCAAATAGAATACCTTATTTAATTATACCGAAATCAATTTTTGTTTTAACATTCAGACCACATATGATGTGGCTATTGCTGCTGATTATTGTGTTTTGTTGTGGGTTATCATTTACACCGAAGTTTGTAGTTCTGTTCAGTTCATTCCATTAGATTCTAATTTTGCAATCAAATGTTAAATGCCAAAATCAATTGCGGTCTAAAGAAATTGAGTCCATCCGTAAAATGTAATTACTGAATTATTATTGCAATACAAATTGCAACTGTTTTTAATTACAACAACCAATAACGATGACGCCACCAATATTGTGTTCCCACTGCCGTGGAATATCCATAGCCATTTTTCTGCAGTGTGAGTATACAAAACCACCTCTAAGGCGTTTTGCAACATTAAATGGTCCCTATAAAGTTTAAAAGCAGACTAAAAACAAGTAAAAGTGTGCTAAGCTCGGCCGGGCCGAATTTTATATACCCACCACCATGGATCGCATTTGCGAGTTCTTTTCCCAGCATCTCTTCTTAGGCAAAAAGAAAAAATTTGCTCTGCTATTAGAGCGATAACAAGATATGATCCGGTTTGGACCACAATTAAATGTTGGAGACCTGTGTAAAATGTCAGCCAATTCGAATAGGAATTGCGCCCTTTAGGGGCTCAAGAAGTAAAATAGAGAGATCGATTTATATGGGAGCTGTATCGGGCTATAGACCGATTCAGACCATAATAAACACGTAAGTTTATGGTCATGAGGGGATCCGTCGTACAAAAATTCAGGCAAATCGGATAATAATTGCAAACTCTAGAGGCTCAAGAAGTCAAGATCCCAGATCGGTTTATATGGCAGCTATATCAGATTATGAACCGATTTGAACCATACTTGGTGCAGGTGTTGGTTATCATAACAAAACACGTCGCGCAAAACTTCATTCCAATCGGATAAGAATTGCGCCCTCTAGAAGCTCAGAAGTCCATAATTGCTTCTTTAATGGTCTTAAGACCGTAAATCAGCAGATCGGTCTAAATGACAGCTATATTTTAATATGGTTCAATTTGAGCCCGTAAGTCCATCATGTTTCATGTATGTATCAAAGCTAGGGGACAGAGTGGGCCTGGGTGTTTTCATTTGAAAACCCAAGGACTGACAGGATCGGTTTAGACTGCCTGACCATAACACGGTCCTGCAGGCGGAGATCCGGGCGATCATGGAATGCTTGAGGTGGTATGATGCTAACGCGAGGACGTCGAGTGGGAACATCTTTACCGACAGTAAAATTGCCATAAGGGCAATAACCACCAGGACGGTAAGGTCACGAACAGTCTTGCAGTGTAAGAAGAAGATTAACGCCTCTCAGAGGATAGCAAAATCCGTATCGTTTGGGTGTCGGGCCATAATGGAGAAAGGAGAAAGAAAGGGCAAACGATTTGGCGGTGAAGGCCAGGGGACTGCCGTCGATAAACTTGGTTAACCCAAAGACTTTCGGGTCGACGCAGTCGAAGTTAAGGGCGTGGACAATGAACGCACATGTAACACTGTGGAGCAGCGAAACAGTCGGTAGGACGGCGATAATCCTATGGGATGTTTCGGATCGTGAGAGGACGAGGCTATAACTAAAAGGAAGTCAGAAGGAGATCAGTATAGCTTTTCGTAACATATTGGTTATACTATAGCCTAACCTGGGTTAGTAAAAGCATCATTTTTTGTCCGATTTCACTAAATTTGAACCAGTGAGTAGCGATATATGTACCAAGTATTGTGCATATCGGACTATATTCGGACATAGCTTCCATATATACCGAACACTCGATGAATGGTCGAGGGCCCATAAAAAATGCATATATTATCCGATATCGCTACAATCAAGCACAGTGAGTCCTGTTGGGAATCTCAACATCCGCACTGAGAGTTGATGTGGCATGTGGCTAACATATATCCAAGGTGATGGGTATCCAAAATTCTACTCGGTCAAACTTAATGCCCTTTTGCTTGTCTTTTTATAGGCTCTCAGTTAGTCTTTATGGACCCCCATAACTCCATACTACGAACCAAAAATATCGAGGGCAAGGGCTGAACCATGGAGTATGGGAAGCCTTCCGTCTTAAGTGAAACTTGCACGGCAAGAAGGTCAAGAAAAAGGGAGGATAAATACTCGTATTATGCAATAGGGATGTGAGGATAAAAAGGAGTTTAATGCGGCCTTTTTGCATTAAACTCCTTTTATCCCCCCTTTTTCTTGACCTCCTTGTCATGCAAGGTTCACTTAAGACGGAAGACATCCTATACTCCATGGTTCAGGCCTAGCCTTCGATATTTTTGGTTCGACCAATTAGGTTTTCACATAATACCGAAATCGAACAAAATCCTTAACCATACCTAACTAACATTGTGTCGGAAATTTCTGTTAATTTTTAATTTTCAATTTTTAAATAATATAAAAATTTTAAACCTGCATTTTAAACCGGCATTTGCACTTAACTGATATCCAAAAATATTTTTGTTGTCTACGCTATACTCGTTGTCAAAAGGCAAAACAAAAAAATATTATCCGCAGGAACATCAGTTACACCAGTAAGTGCAACAGCTAACGCATAGCTGACATCAACGCCATAATCATCAGCACCACCCCAGCCGCTGGTGACATTAAAAACCACACAAATCATTTGTGGAAGTTGAGGAGCGGCTGGAGATGCTACCACACCCGAGTAACATTTGGTGCCACGCAAATAAAAAGGCAGCTAGCAGCGTTGCACAACCAACCATGGATAACTAGTTTGTGGTAAATGTTATTGCTTTGCAAATGTCAACACATTTTTGTTTTATACGCATTTTTGTTTCGTCCAAAATAAACCAAGAAGGACAAAAAAATAGCAACAACACTACAATAGAAATTTCTTTAGTGGTGAGTTGAAGCACGGTGGGATAGAAAAACATACAAGTGAAGTAAAGGTATGGAAATCTAAAGTGGGAAAGCATGGGCTTTAACCGCGTGTCATGCGTTGCTGTATATTGTAGTTGTCAGACCTCTTTTGCTATATGGTGTTGTGGTTTGGTGGACGGAGCTTCGAAAGTCCACCTGCTGTTCAATACTCAGCCAAATATTGCATTGAAGTCTTGATATTATATGATGTGGTGAACTTTATATCTCTGGACATTGTGGATGATCATAAGAGGGATTTATCGTTCAACTAGCAGCATCAAGGCGAAATGTTATCCTCGACACATTTGCCCAAAGCCAAAGAAATGTGAGCTACACATCATCTAAGTGACTGTTTGTATAACTGTACCTTAAGGAGGAAACTATAGAACATCTACTGCGTGCCCGTCCAGCACTGCCAAGAAAAATAAGTTCCAGTTTAGATGTTTATTTCATTGAGGACTTGTCTGAATTGGCGAATGCGAACATTAGCAAGTTTTTGGGCTTTTTTGAGCATTTTTGCTGGTTCAAAGGTAGCGACGAGTATAATATGAATTCCATTTGGTTAACGTTATAACTTTTTAGCCTTAATTGCATTATGTACCCATAGTATCCCTATTTTCGGCAGCCGTTGAACTTTGCATAAGAAATATGCAACAACAAAATTTTCTCATAAAATTATGCAAAATTTCTTATTGCCCCTTTCTCTCTATCACCATCCATTGTTGTGATAGTGTTGTCAGTGAAAGCTGATGTTACCACTACTACTGTTGAAGCCGTTGCCTAGCTTTTGCTTAACATAAATTATACCACATGTGACAAAAAGAGTTATACCTCCACACATATAGACCGTATTTATACCACAGCTGCTGTTGAATGTGGTCAACAAAAGACGAAAAAGAAAAGTCAAACCCCTAAAAGTCAAAAATGCACACACTGGCGCAAGATTAATTTACAATATGAGATTTTTGTGCATTTTGAATGCATAGATAGATGAGTTAAGTGGATTAGTGTGAACCGAAAAATTCAGATGTGTACCGTAATATTGGGTTGCCAAAAAAGTTATTGCGGATTTTTCATATAGTCGGCGTTGACAAATTTTTTCACAGCTTGTGACTCTGTAATTGCATTCTTTCTTCTGTCAGTTATCAGCTGTTACTTTTAGCTTGCTTTAGAAAAAAAGTGTAAAAAAAGTATATTTGATTAAAGTTCATTCTAAGTTTTATTAAAAACGCATTTACTTTCTTTTAAAAAATCCGTAATTACTTTTTGGGCAACCCAATAAAATACAACGAGTAAGAGCGTGCTAAGTTCGGCCAGGCCGAATCTTATATACCCTCCACCATATATAGCATTTGTCGAGTAGAGAATTGCGCCTTGTAGGGGCTCAAGAAGCAAAGTCGGGAGAAACGATTAAATGGGAGCTGTATCAAGCTATTGATCGATTCAGACCATAATAAACACGTATGATGAAGGTCATTAGAGAAGCCGTTGTACAAAACTTCTGCCAAATCGGAAGAGAATTGCGCCCTCTAGAGATTCTAGAGATTCTAAAAGTCAAGATACCAGATCGGTTTATGTGGCAGCTATATCAGGTTATGTACCGATTTGCACCATACTTAGAACAGTTATTGGAAGTCATAAAAAAACACCTCATGCTAAATTTCAGCCAAATCGGATGAGAATTGCGCGCTCTATTGGCTCAAGAAGCCAAGATCCACGATCGGTTTATATGGCAGCTATATCAAAGAATGGACCGATTTAAATCATACTTAGCGTAGTTGTTGGAAGTGATACCAAAACACTACGGGCAAATTTTCAGTCAAATTGGATGAGAATGGCGCCCTCTAGAGGCTCAAGAAGTCAAGACCCAAGATCGGTTTGTATGGCTGCTATACCAGATTATGAACCGATTTGAATCATACTCAACATAGTTTTTAGAGGTAATACCGAAACACTATGTGGAAAATTTCAGTCAAATCGGACCAGAATTGCGCCCTCTAGAGTCTCAAGAAGTTAAGACCCAAGATCGTTCAGCTATATCAAAAAACGGACCGATTTAAATCATACTTAGCGTAGTTGTTGGAAGTGACACCAAAACACTACGTGAAAAATTTCAGTCAAATTGGATGAGAATGGCGCCCTCTAGAGGCTCAAGAAGTCAAGACCCAAGATCGGTTTATATGGCAGCTATATCAAAACATGAACCGATTTGGCCCATTTACAATCCCAACTGACCTACACTAACAATAGGTATTTATGCAAATTTTCAAGTGGCTAGCTTTACTCCTTCGAAAGTTAGCGTGCTTTCGACAGACAGACGGACGGGCGGATGGACAGACGGACGGACATGGCTAGATCGATTTAAAATGTCATGGCGATCAAGAATGACCATTATTTTGATAGACCAATATTTCGATGTGTTACAAACGTAATGGCGAAATTAGTATACCCCCATCCTATGGTGGAGGGTATAAAATCAATTTTTGTTTGTTTGTCTATTATATATAATCTCAAGAATAGCTTAACCGATTTTCTTGAAATTTTCACAGATTGTGCAAAATGATTCTGTGGTGCAAATAGAGTACTACATTTGTTAAACCCACCACCACAGGATTGGGGTACACTAATCTAGTCATTCCGTTAGTTACACTTCAAAATATTCGTCTAAGGCCCCACAAAGTATACATATTTTTGATCGTCTCAACATTCTAAGTCGATCTTGCCATGTCCATCCGTCCGTCCGTCTGTCGAAATCACGATAGCAGTCGAACGAGTAAGCTAGCCGTTTGAAATTTTGCACAGATACTATATTGATGTAGGTCGTTGGGGACTGCAAATGCGCCATATCCGTTGAAATTTGGATATAGCTCCCATATAAACCTATCCCTTGATTTGACTTCTTGAGACCCTGGAGGCCGCAATTTTTATCCAATTTGGCTAAACTTTTGCAGATAGTGTTCTGTTACGACTTCCAAAAACTGTGTGAAGTACGGCCCAAATCGGTTAAGAACCTGATATAGCTCCCATATAAACCGATCTCCTGATTAGACTTCTTGAGCCCTTACAAACCGCAATTTTTTTCCGATTTGATTGAAATTTTGCTTCTAGTGTTCTGTTATAACTTTCAACAACTGTATTTAATAAAGTCCAAATCGGTGCATAATCTGGTATAGCCCCCACATAAACTGATCGGACGATTTGACTTCTTACGCCCTTACAAGCCTCAATTTTTGTCCGATTTGGCAAAACTTTTGCACGTAGTGTTCCGTGTTATGACTTCCAACAACTGTGCCAAGTACAGTCTAAATCGGTCTATAACCTGATGTAGCTCCCATACCATATACCGATTACCGATTTGACATCTTGAGCCCCTGGAAGCCGCAATTTTTGTCGGATTTGGTTGCAATTTGGATGCCGTGTTCTGTTATGGCTTTCAAAAGCTATGCCGCGACGGTCCAAATCGGGCTTTAACCTGATATAGCTCCCATATAAACCGATTTCACAATTTGACTTCTTGAACCCCTACAAGCCGCTGACTTATGACTTCCAACAACTGTACTTAGCAAAATCCAAATCGGTTTACAATCTGGTATAGCGCCCATAAACCGATCAGCCGATTTGACTTCATGAGTTCATACAAGCCGCAATGTTTGTCCCATTTGGCTGAAATTAAGCATGCAGTGTTCTGTTACAACTTCTGACAATTGTGGCAGGGGATAATCCCAGCCCTCAAAACACCTCTAAATCGGACATATTTTTCGACAGTGGCAAAATGGAGCTCAAATAAAATGTATTGGGGAGAAGAGCATGAAAGTGATTCCCACTTTTGGGACCAAGTTTCTAGAAACCACCATTCTGCAAAACACTCCCCAATCAGGACTTACTTACTGGTCATGGCAATATGGGGCTCAAATGAAAGGTATTTGCGATTGGAAATCGAGTTTGATATCCAATATGGGCCCAAGTGTTTGGAGGACGCCTCATCCCTTAAACTCCCTTTAAACCAATGGTAATATGGGGTTATAATAAATGGTATTTGAGAGTAAAGCACAATGCCGATATTTTTTTTCAGGGCTAAGTGTCCGGTGGACCATTCCAATCCCTCCTATATGGGGCTCAAATAAAAGGTATTTGGGAGAAGAGCACCAAACTGACACTCATATTCGGGACTACGTTTCAGGGGCTCCATACCACCACCTAAACCCACCAATTACCACCCTGGTCTTTTAAAGTCTTTGAAAAATGGAGCACATTAAACATCCAAATTTAAATTACCTTAAACCCTACGATCGAACTCATGGACCAATAAAGATCATATTGGAAAAACGTATAGTGC
>NC_081553.1:182364365-182514365 GCF_963082655.1 Stomoxys calcitrans
AGTAGTGCTTGTGTGATAGATATGTACACAATTTCATTGTTTTTAAAGAAAAAAATAGTATTTATTGGAACAAAAAGGGCCATTTTACAGCTGAACACAAAAAATTAAACAAAAAAAGTATTCATCATTGCAAAAAAACAAAAAAATAAATAACATAATTTAAAAAAATTAATACTTTGTTATTCGACCACCGCGTCTTATAACTTTTTTTAAACGGTTTGACATCGATTGGACTAATTTAGCGGTTATATTTTGGTCTATATTAGTCCATTCCTCCATTATCACCTGTTGCATTTGACTCTTGCTCGAAAAATTGCGCGTTCTCAATTTGCGTTCGAGATGTTCCCAAAGATGTTCAATTGGGTTCAAGTCGGGACTTTGAGGAGGAGTTTTAATGACTTTGGGGCAGTTATACAGCATCCACATCTTGGTATTTAAAGCAGAATGTTTGGGGTCATTATCTTGATAATATTGAAAGTTATTACCAAGCCCAAGTTTTACAGCACTATCTTTTAAATTCCTCTTTAAAATGTCAATGTAATACTTATGATCCATTACTCCATTAATAATTTCAAGATTTCCCGCTCCTGAAGCCGCCATACACCCCCAAACCATTAAACCACCTCCACCATGTTTTACAGTAGTATTTGGTTTTCTGTACACTATGACCTTTCCATCGCACCCAAAAAGATTAAACTTGCTCTCGTCTGCAAAAATGACTGTTTTCCAAAATGATTCGGGCTGTTTTACATACATTTTTGCGAAGTTTAGCCTTTTCACTCGGTTTATTTTATTTATAAAGGGCTTCTTACGTGCAGTTCTTCCTCTGTAACTATGCCTTTTGAGTGTATTTCGAATTGTTTGTGTAGTAACTTCCTTCCCTAAATATTCCATAGTGTTTTTACGAAGAATGGTCGCATTTGTCTTCGGAGTTTTCTGAACTTGCCGCACTAGCCAACGCACATCTCCAACTGAAAGTGCTTTTGGTCGACCAAATCTTGGTTTATTGTCAACAGTTTTCGTTTCTGTCCACTTTCTGATGATGGATTGTATAGTAGATCGTGGTCTATTTAATATTTCACTGATAGTTTTTTGAGTTAAACCATTCCTGTGGTGTTTTATTATCAAAACTTTTACCTCATCAGAAACCTCGTTTTGCTTACGACCCATTTTGACAAAAACTATATTTTCAATGAAATTAAATATTTGCTGTCAAGGGCAAAGCCTCCTTTACTAAATAAAACAGAAAAGGGGGATTCCCAAATAATATTTGAATTTGACTTTGATGATAGCACATCAATGATGAATACTTTTTTTGTTCTGTTTTTGGTGTTATTATATAAAATTGCATTTTTGCGCTAATTAAATTTATTTTTTGAATTTATTTTAAAACATATTACGAAAAATAAACTATTGCATAAAACTGCATTATTTGTTTACTTTAAATTTTCTTCAATTACCCAAAATAAGTGAATTTATTATCAATTTTGCTAATGATGAATACTTTTTTTGACCGCTGTATATGGCACACGATTCACGATGCCGCCTTTAAACCTTAAGTCACTGGTTGAAGCCGCTTCTGTAGGGAAGAAGAGCCTCATTTTATTAGGGTCGATTTGTAATTAAAGGGGATAAACCGACCTTTATTACCAGGAACAGGCAGGAGTTACAAGATATGACCTTTGTATCGAAAGATATAAGTGGAAGAATATGCGACTAGGAAGTGTTGGATGACCACAGCTTCTCTGATCATCGTTATATTAGTTTCAGCCTTGGAGAAAATACTGCAGAAGTGGTCCCTCGGCTAAACAGAAGAAAGGCGGATTGAAATAAATTTCGGCACAAATTCTGCAGGTTTATCCCTTCTAGACCAGAAGAGGGAGTGGAAACTTCGGAGGATATAGACAAAATGGTCAATGCTCTGAATGACTCGCTTTTGTCAGCATGTTCTAGTGCCAAGCCAAGGGCTCTAGGCTTAGAAGATTCTGTCTTCGAAACCTATTACGGTGGGGCTTATTCAGGAGTCAGTGAATGTATGGACAATGTCTAGGGAGGAAACACTAGAACTACTCGTCGATACACATTTCCCGGGAAATTCCCTAACGGACAACGTGGCGCCAGAAGAGGTTGTCACTGGTAAGCATTCGCCGGAGGTTGTTAGGGAAATTGTGTCTGAGTCGAAAATTCCTTGGGCGATAAGTTTCGACCCCTTTAAGTCGCAAGGCCCTGTATCATCGGTTGAACTACAAGCTGTGTCTAATAGACTAGTTTCCGGGCTTAGGGATATATACTCTGCTTGTATCAGCATGTTATACATATATATGCTCGATGTATATACTTAAAAGAAGGATGTAACAAATATAAATTTTTAATATATTTGTGACAATTTTAAAATAGAAGTGTTTTCAACGAAATTGGAAAATGTGCACTCAGAAAATAAAAGAAAGCACCAACTTTGGCGAGTTCGTAGAAGTTTGGCCAGAAAAGAAATAACAAATAGGGACCAAAGTATCGAATTGAAGGGATAATAAAATGGAAATAATTTTAAAATAAAAGTGTTTTCAACGAAATTGGAAAATGTGCACTCAGAAAAAAAAGAAAGCACCAACCTTGGCGTGTTCGTAGAAGTTTGGCCAGAAAAGAAGGACTAAAGTTTCGAATTGAAGGGATAATGAAATGGAAATAATTTTAAAATAAAATTGTTTTCAACGAAATTGGAAAATGTGCACTCAGAAAATAAAAGAAAGCACCAACTTTGGCGAGTTCGTAGAAGTTTGGCCAGAAAAGAAATAAGAAATAGGGACTAAAGTTTCGAATTGAAGGGATAATGAAATGGAAATAATTTTAAAATAAAATTGTTTTCAACGAAATTGGAAAATGTGCACTCAGAAAATAAAAGAAAGCACCAACTTTAGCGAGTTCGTAGAAGTTTGGCCAGAAAAGAAATAACAAATAGGGACTAAAGTATCGAATTGAAGGGATAATAAAATGGTAATAATTTTAAAATAAGTGTTTTTAACGAAATTGGAAAATGTGCACTCAGAATATAAAAGAAAGCACCAACTTTAGCGAGTTCGTAGAAGTTTGGCCAGAAAAGAAATAACAAATAGGGACCAAAGTATCGAATTGAAGGGATAATAAAATGGAAATAATTTTAAAATAAAAGTGTTTTCAACGAAATTGGAAAATGTGCACTCAGAAAAAAAAGAAAGCACCAACCTTGGCGTGTTCGTAGAAGTTTGGCCAGAAAAGAAGGACTAAAGTTTCGAATTGAAGGGATAATGAAATGGAAATAATTTTAAAATAAAATTGTTTTCAACGAAATTGGAAAATGTGCACTCAGAAAATAAAAGAAAGCACCAACTTTGGCGAGTTCGTAGAAGTTTGGCCAGAAAAGAAATAACAAATAGGGACTAAAGTATCGAATTGAAGGGATAATAAAATGGAAATAATTTTAAAATAAAAGTGTTTTCAACGAAATTGGAAAATGTGCACTCAGAAAAAAAAGAAAGCACTAACCTTGGCGTGTTCGTAGAAGTTTGGCCAGAAAAGAAGGACTAAAGTTTCGAATTGAAGGGATAATAAAATGGAAATAATTTTAAAATAAAAGTGTTTTCAACGAAATTGGAAAATGTGCACTCAGAAAATAAAAGAAAGCACCAACTTTGGCGAGTTCGTAGAAGTTTGGCCAGAAAAGAAATAAGAAATAGGGACTAAAGTTTCGAATTGAAGGGATAATGAAATGGAAATAATTTTAAAATAAAAGTGTTATCAACGAAATTGGAAAATGTGCACTCAGAAAATAAAAGAAAGCACCAAATTTGGCGAGTTCGTAGAAGTTTGGCCAGAAAAGAAATAATAAATAGGGACTAAAGTATCGAATTGAAGGGATAATAAAATGGTAATAATTTTAAAATAAGTGTTTTTAACGAAATTGGAAAATGTGCACTCAGAAAATAAAAGAAAGCACCAACTTTAGCGAGTTCGTAGAAGTTTGGCCAGAAAAGAAATAACAAATAGGGACTAAAGTTTCGAATTGAAGGGATAATAAAATGGAAATAACCAACGGAGCCGCTAGGAAACTTAAACTGGAAGAGATGCGATCTCTCGATAGAGATCGGGATAACTTCCTAGATGTGTAAAGTGGGGACAAATCACATTAATTTTGATTTATTTTTTTTTATAATGATATTAATATTTCGCTTGTTATGCATATCAAAAATAAAAATATGAAGAACGGAATTCTTCCAATTGCGGAAGCGTTTCTATGTAGCCACTACAGTGGAGACATTAAAAGATTCCTTATTAACATAAATACTAATTGTAGCCGTTGAGTGGAACGAACGAACGTGTTTTTATTAAAAAAAAAAATAACCGTATCTTGGAATAGGTACTACCTATTACGAAAAAAATTTCAAAGCCTTTTTGGAGTAGACCGTAGCGTGTTGTCCTCCCCTCCTATAGGTGTGGGTACCTATGCAGATCGGGTATGTGGGTACCTATGCAGACTTCCTAGATGTGTAAAGGTGAGGACAAATCACTTCAAGGATGTTTGAATTTTGTTTTACTTTTGTATAATAACATTAATATTTTGCTTGCAATGCATATAAAACAAAATATATAAAGAATGGAATTCTTCCAATGGAGACATTAAAAGATTCCCTATTAACACAAATATTAATTGAGCCGTTGAGTGGAGCGGACTTGTTTTTATTTCGCTCCTCAAAGAAAAAATAACCGTATCTCGGAATAGGTACTACCTATTACGAAGAAATTTTAAGCTTGTTTTGGAGTAGGCTAGGAGTGAACTTTAAGACCCAACAGTTGCGGTGGTGGCGTTAGACCGTAGCGTGCTGTCCTCCCCTCCTATAGATGTAGGTACCTATGCACCTGTAGTCGAGAGTAATGCTTTAAGGGCACAACTAGTCGTCAGACTAATTAATGAGGAAGAGACGGATAAGCCAGAGGGATGCACAGTTCGTCCCAAGCTTTTATGTAAAGGTGGTGTTTCCGACTCGGATTCAGATAGCGATGAATTTGAGCAAAGCCATTGTAAATGCTGTGCTAGCGGTATTTAATAAGGAGCATAATTTGGTAACAATCGAAAAATAGATAGACGCTTGTTTCAACAGGCAAACAACACCTAAATTTGTGATTGTCCAATTATGTTGTGCACATTTTATGCGAATTGTATCAACCAATTTAAAGCCCTTCAAATTGGAGCATAAGATTCCGGGGTTTTATAAATGACAGCTTTTTGTAGCAATACATATAAGCTGTGAAGTTGAATTTTTTGTATGGTTGAAAATCTTACTTTAAGTAATGCTCAATCCATCAAAAACCGAGGTAGTTACAGATGCCCTTAAATTTTTATTGAAATTTAAAGATAACTGTACTACCTCGGATAATATGGACATTTTCGAAGGAGTGGATAAAATTGAAGAAGTGGAGGATGCACAATCGGGTCATGCAATTTATAAAAACAGCAAGCATTATATCCAGAGCTTGGAACTGTACAATGGCATAAAAAATGCCAAATATTCTGAACCAGGTGAGGCAAAGAAATACTAGTGTCCAAAATTAGCCGACATTGTATCTTCATGGGCAAACATAATGGGGAAATTTGTTGACGATGCAACAATCATTGCTAATAGTCTTGTGGATCGATTTTATAATATTTCGAATGGCACAAGAAATATGCGAGCTGCTGAATACATTACAAAATCTAATGTCTACATAAACGCAAAATTAAACGAAATCGACGAAAAAAGGTCAAGTTAAATGAAGATGTGTGGAAACGCACTCCAAAGCAATTAAAAACTAAGTTTCAAAAAATCTAAGCTGTAAGAAAGTATTTTCTAATTTTAGTCTTTTGTCGCGAGTTAGCAAAAAAATATCGAATATTCTTTTTATTTAATTTTTCAAGCATATACGATATATGCTATAGCGTTTACGCCACCCGTTGACGTAGATGAATTCAAAAGTCTTGATAAAAAAAGGGAGCTCTACAATTTTGTTGTAGACTTATATATGGCAACATTTATATATTCTATATACCCGATGCAATATATTACACAAGGAGTTGCCACGAAGGAAGGAATTTTTTACGGCGATACTCCTTTAAAGTTTTCTTTTGAGAAGTATAGGCACATATTTGTACCAATATTGTTTAATACACATTTTACCCTTGTTTATCTGGACGTCAAAAAAATTTTATTACTTAATCCTTATGGATTTAAATCAGAATGAAACGATTCTTTGCGGAAGCTTCACAACATTAGTTATTCTTTACAAAAGGATAACTATAATTGTGGAGTTTCATTTGCCAATATGCGGAACGCATAATTGAAAAGAATTGTTTAACTAATTTAGAAAGTTCAAAAATGTATCGGCAGAAAGAAAGAAAATGATATGTTTACATACAGCGGTCAAAAAAAGTATTCATCATTAGCAAAATTGATAATAAATTCACTTATTTTGGGTAATTGAAGAAAATTTAAAGTAAACAAATAATGCAGTTTTATGCAATAGTTTATTTTTCGTAATATGTTTTAAAATAAATTCAAAAAATAAATTTAATTAGCGCAAAAAATGCAATTTTATATAATAACACCAAAAACAGAACAAAAAAAGTATTCATCATTGATGTGCTATCATCAAAGTCAAATTCAAATATTATTTGGGAATCCCCCTTTTCTGTTTTATTTAGTAAAGGAGGCTTTGCCCTTGACAGCAAATATTTAATTTCATTGAAAATATAGTTTTTGTCAAAATGGGTCGTAAGCAAAACGAGGTTTCTGATGAGGTAAAAGTTTTGATAATAAAACACCACAGGAATGGTTTAACTCAAAAAACTATCAGTGAAATATTAAATAGACCACGATCTACTAAACAATCCATCATCAGAAAGTGGACAGAAACGAAAACTGTTGACAATAAACCAAGATCTGGTCGACCAAAAGCACTTTCAGTTGGAGATGTGCGTTGGCTAGTGCGGCAAGTTCAGAAAACTCCGAAGACAAATGCGACCATTCTTCGTAAAAACACTATGGAATATTTAGGGAAGGAAGTTACTACACAAACAATTCGAAATACACTCAAAAGGCATAGTTACAGAGGAAGAACTGCACGTAAGAAGCCCTTTATAAATAAAATAAACCGAGTGAAAAGGCTAAACTTCGCAAAAATGTATGTAAAACAGCCCGAATCATTTTGGAAAACAGTCATTTTTGCAGACGAGAGCAAGTTTAATCTTTTTGGGTGCGATGGAAAGGTCATAGTGTACAGAAAACCAAATACAGAGCTTGAAGAACGAAACACAGTTGCTACTGTAAAACATGGTGGAGGTGGTTTAATGGTTTGGGGGTGTATGGCGGCTTCAGGAGCGGGAAATCTTGAAATTATTAATGGAGTAATGGATCATAAGTATTACATTGACATTTTAAAGAGGAATTTAAAAGATAGTGCTGTAAAACTTGGGCTTGGTAATAACTTTCAATATTATCAAGATAATGACCCCAAACATTCTGCTTTAAATACCAAGATGTGGATGCTGTATAACTGCCCCAAAGTCATTAAAACTCCTCCTCAAAGTCCCGACTTGAACCCAATTGAACATCTTTGGGAACATCTCGAACGCAAATTGAGAACGCGCAATTTTTCGAGCAAGAGTCAAATGCAACAGGTGATAATGGAGGAATGGACTAATATAGACCAAAATATAACCGCTAAATTAGTCCAATCGATGTCAAACCGTTTAAAAGAAGTTATAAGACGCGGTGGTCGAATAACAAAGTATTAATTTTTTTAAATTATGTTATTTATTTTTTTGTTTTTTTGCAATGATGAATACTTTTTTTGTTTAATTTTTTGTGTTCAGCTGTAAAATGGCCCTTTTTGTTCCAATAAATACTATTTTTTTCTTTAAAAACAATGAAATTGTGTACATATATATCACACAAGCACTACTGCATCATTAGTTTAATATGTTTTTATTCCAATTGTCTTTTGTAGACTTATTAAAAAAAAAAACATTGAATGATGAATACTTTTTTTGACCGCTGTAAGCTGTGAAGTTGAATTTTTTGTATGGTTGAAAATCTTACTTTAAGTAATGCTCAATCCATCAAAAACCGAGGTAGTTACAGATGCCCTTAAATTTTTATTGAAATTTAAAGATAACTGTACTACCTCGGATAATATGGACATTTTCGAAGGAGTGGATAAAATTGAAGAAGTGGAGGATGCACAATCGGGTCATGCAATTTATAAAAACAGCAAGCATTATATCCAGAGCTTGGAACTGTACAATGGCATAAAAAATGCCAAATATTCTGAACCAGGTGAGGCAAAGAAATACTAGTGTCCAAATTAGCCGACATTGTATCTTCATGGGCAAACATAATGGGGAAATTTGTTGACGATGCAACAATCATTGCTAATAGTCTTGTGGATCGATTTTATAATATTTCGAATGGCACAAGAAATATGCGAGCTGCTGAATACATTACAAAATCTAATGTCTACATAAACGCAAAATTAAACGAAATCGACGAAAAAAGGTCAAGTTAAATGAAGATGTGTGGAAACGCACTCCAAAGCAATTAAAAACTAAGTTTCAAAAAATCTAAGCTGTAAGAAAGTATTTTCTAATTTTAGTCTTTTGTCGCGAGTTAGCAAAAAAATATCGAATATTCCTTTTATTTAATTTTTCAAGCATATACGATATATGCTATAGCGTTTACGCCACCCGTTGACGTAGATGAATTCAAAAGTCTTGATAAAAAAAGGGAGCTCTACAATTTTGTTGTAGACTTATATATGGCAACATTTATATATTCTATATACCCGATGCAATATATTACACAAGGAGTTGCCACGAAGGAAGGAATTTTTTACGGCGATACTCCTTTAAAGTTTTCTTTTGAGAAGTATAGGCACATATTTGTACCAATATTGTTTAATACACATTTTACCCTTGTTTATCTGGACGTCAAAAAAATTTTATTACTTAATCCTTATGGATTTAAATCAGAATGAAACGATTCTTTGCGGAAGCTTCACAACATTAGTTATTCTTTACAAAAGGATAACTATAATTGTGGAGTTTCATTTGCCAATATGCGGAACGCATAATTGAAAAGAATTGTTTAACTAATTTAGAAAGTTCAAAAATGTATCGGCAGAAAGAAAGAAAATGATATGTTTACATATGTAGTATTCCGATAATTTGGAAAACGTATTCATTGTGGTGCAGCGTCGGAAACATTTAAAAGTAAATTTAATTCTGGTGGTCGACCAGCTTGCCAAGGGTACCTATTATTGAGTTTTTTACGTCGATACTCCTCTAAATTTTTCTTTTGAGAAGAATAGGCACATATTTGTATACTAAAAAAATTTCTCAAACTTATTTTTTTTAATTTTATCCTTAATATTAAGATTTTGTTAAAAATTTCGAGCCAAAGATTGAAACTTATAATTAAGGATAGCGTCCTTGCTTAAAAAACGTACTATGGAAATAGACTAAGAACGTGGCGTCTTAAAATAAAAATTACGTGAATCCTTAACATTGAAAATTTAAATAAAATTTGTTTGGAATTGCAACATAATTTTTTTATCGTAATAGGTAGTTCGTAAAATCAACATGTTATTGTTGAGAATTAAATTTCAGTATTGCATATACATATGTAGGTATTTCCCAATAAGGTTCTTTTTTTATCATCGACAAATGTTTATATTTTTTCATTAAATATTAGTATTAACAAATGCCACCTTAGATCAGAGGTTACCATGTTCGTATTTGAGAATGAACGCCTGGACTCAGATCCCAGTGAGAACATCAAAACAACATTTCCCCTTCTACACTTGAGAGATATTTACCTTAGTTAATCAGCCGTGTAAACTTCTCTACAAAGCAGTTTAATATGACAGTGAATCTCACAAATGTCGCCAGCATAAGTGATAACCACCATTTGTTTCCGATTGTAACCCATGCATTTGACGTCATAAGAGGACACGCTGTGACGTCGTCAACCCTAAAGAACACAAAAGAAATCTAAATTACGCTTTTACCTGCTATGCTAAGGCATAAAATAAAACTTGGAGGGAAATAAAAAAACCCACCTGTTATTTTAAATTAAATTGTTTAATATAAAAGTTATGGAAACCTATCGCTATATATGAATTCTTGAACTAAAAAATCTTTTGATCAATATTGGGAATGCACTCTTAATATCCACCTTTATTAAATTTGGAAACATGCTTCGTAATAATGATAATATATTAAAATTTAATAAAAACTTGACTTTTGTGAAGGGTTTTTTAATCTTAAAAAACATAGTTGGAAATTTTTTTTACTAATATCAATGCTATTTTTAACTTTTAATCAAAGTCTTTGTTGTCTCCTTCAATTTAAAGGTAATTTCTTTGTCTTAAAATTAATGTACTGTAATGTAACGCGATTTTAAAGATTAAACATACTATTTTAAAGTTAATAACTATTATTGTTTAAGACCAAGAATAAAATCGTAAAAATTAGGAGTCTCCTTGTCATTTAGGACAAAATCGTTTCCTCAATATTAAGAAAATAATCTTTTATATTAGGAGAGAAAAATTTTCAGTGTACCAATATTGTTTAATGTACATTTTACCCATGTATTTCTGAACATAAAAAAAAATCTTTTTTTGTTACTTAAATCCTTTTTTTTATTTCGCCTCAAAGAAAAAACATACGTATCTCGGAATAGGTACTACCTATTACGAAAAATTTTTAAGTCTTTTTGGAGTAGGCTAGATATAGACTCCAAAGACCTAAAAGCTGCGGTAGTGGCGTCAGACCGTAGCATGTTGTCCTCACCTAGGTGCGGGTGCCTTGGCGCACAACTAGTATTCAGACTAATTAATGAGAAAGAGACAGCTTAGAAAAGAGAATGAGCTCCCCGCTTTCAAGTACTCTGGGAAAACCAAGCCAGCCATCTCGCAATGGAGCCCCCAGACAGTGTCCTGTGGAGGTAGAAAAAGTCGGAACAAGAACGAGGGAAGCGCGCACGGACCCTTTGTCTTCATGGAGGACTATGACTTCCAAAAGGAGGCCACAGCCATCACGGATGGAGAAAGATGGTCGCTGAGAATTATAAGGAGCCAACTTCTTACGCCAGGGTGGCAAGGAAGTACAACAGAGACGAGCTGACTAATGTAGTCATCAATATCGGTTGTGCATCCAATAGGATTCCACCATATCATCGGTCCCAAGTGGAGGATCTGGTTAACGAGCGGATTTTCGAACATGTGTGGAACTCTGTAGAGAGTCCACCCATACAAATGATGAGCTGCGTTATGCATCGGCGGAGTTTATTGATACCGTCCAACAGCTCGACAGAGGTATCTACGCTCCCTGGGATGGCGCAAAGCTGGACCTGGTGAGAAAGATGAACGTCCCCCAGCTTACAAAGGCGTCGTTCTTCATCAAGGGACGGGGTAGTAAATTTGCGACGAAACGCATGTTGGGATTCGCAGAGAGGTGGGAGGTCTTCCACAGGGAGGAGAAGGCGGAAAGAAGTCTCCTTGTGGTTGGCATTGATCAAGTTTCCGTGACGAGAAAGGCATGGCGCATTATGGGAGCAAGGCTGCCTATTTCAAGATTAGACAGACTTGTTTAACCGGAAGCCTCTCGGGCCGACGAAGTCCGAGTTAAGAGCGTGGGCGACAAATGCGCATGCTAGCCTGTGGTAGGACGGTGAAATTTTTATGGGTCTATATCGTGAGAAAACGAGCCTATTACAGAGCCCGTATCAGTATAGCTATTGGTTATATGACGGGACACATAGCTCAAATTGGTGCGGCAAGTGATAGCACTTGTAGGGCATGCGGGGAAGATGATGGAGCATTTCCTATGTCATTGCCCGGCTTTCGTGTATAACAGCTACCGGCACTTAGATGGGGACACTACACCAGACATGAACCAACTTAGGGGAGTGGGATGCAATTTAGAATTTTGTAAGTTGCACGAAATTCTTAATTTCTTTTTTTTAATTTTATTTTTTCTTTTCGAGGTTACTTTTTTTATTTAGAGCGCACAACAATCCGATGTGCGCTCCGAATATATGGCATAAAAAAGGCATATATTCGGAAGGTGATTAAACAAATACTAGTGTCCAAAATTTGCCGACATTGTTTTGAAGAAATATTCGCCTTTTGTACATTTATAAACAAACACTATGGGGAAAATTGTTGACGATGCAACAAGCATTGCTAACAGTCCTGAGGAGGGATAACATAATATTTTGGATGGCACAAGAAACATACGTGCTGCTGAATACATTAGAAAATCTTATTCTTACATAAACGCAAAATTAAACGAAATCGAAGATTATGTTGATATACCTGATTTACCAGAGGTAAAAATGTCAAGTTAGAGAAGAAGGCACTCCAAAGAAATTAAAAACTAAATTTAATAAAAACCTTAGCTGTTAGGAAACCTGGGCTAATTTTAATCTTTTTGTCGCGAGTTAGCAAAAAATTTCGAAGATTCGTTTTATTTAATTTTTCAATCATACACAAAAAACTAGGATATGCGATTTCGTATACACCACCCGTTGACGTAGATAAATTCAAAAGTCTTGATAACCAAAGGGAAAAACAATTCCGTTGTAGATATTTATTTATGGCAATACTTATATATTCACAACTCGATTAAATATATTACACAATGAGTTGCAAAGAAGGATCTTTTTTTACGGCGGAACGGTAGGAACCTTTTTTACGGCGATACTCCTTTAAAGTTTCCTTTCAAGAAAAATAAGCACATATTTGTACCAATATTATTTAATACACAAAAAAATGTTTAGTACTTAAATACTTCTGGTAAATCCCATACAAAGGCTGAGAAGTTATTAGATAAATTTAAATCAGAATTAAACAATTCTTCGTGGAAACTTCGAAACACTAGTTATTCTTTACACAAGGATAACTATAACTGCGGACTTTTCATTTGCCAATATGCGGTACGCATAATTGAAAAGAATTGTTTATCTAATTTAGAAATTTATAGGCAGAAAATGAAGGATATGTTAATGGAGTTTCCGATAATTTAGAAAACATATGTATGCCTTCATTGTGCTGATGCGTCGGAATAGATTTAAAGTAATTCCTGTGGTATACCAGCTTGCCAAAGGTTGTTTTGCTAAAAATGGATGGCTATAATATATGCTACCCTTTTTTAATACGCTTTTTTAACTTCTTTTCGCAATTTTATCTTATAGATAAGGGTTTTAAAAAATTTTATAGCATATTCTTCATCTTTTTAATGATTAAAAAATAACATAAAAAAATAAATAAGTTAAGTTTTGTTGTATATGTTGTTTCTTTATATTTCTTAAAGTTGAAAACAAAAACAAAAATACAAGTTTGCTTTTACTTTTTTGTTCTAACGGTACTTTTGTCTCATAAGAAGAAATTATGACAACCAAAAAGTCTGCGTTCATTTTGTTTACTTCGAAAGTACCGTTACTTTTTATGATGCTTTTTCTTATTTTTGATCAGTTTCAGTTTATTATCATAACAAGTGATAGTTACACGTGTTTTTTTTTTTTAATTAATAAATTTGGAAACATGAAAACTAAAGGAAAGGAAATATGTACATCTGGAAGAAAAATAATTATTAAATTGTGGAAAGAAGGACAAAGCTTTAGAAATATTGGTGGGACAGTTGGAAGAACGTATTCTTCTGTCCAGCGCGTAATTAATAATTACAAAGAAACTGGTATTATAATTTCAAAGCCTCGGCCTGGGCGTCCAAAAAAAATTATCCGTTAGAGAAGAGCGCAAAGTGATTAATATGGCAAGCAACAACCCTCGTATAACATCAACCAAATTTGTTGAAAATATTAAAACAATGTTTAAAAAAAGCATCTGTGCTGAAACTGCCAGAAAAATATTACATAGAGCTGGATTTCATGGAAGAGTTGCTCGAAGAAAGCCGAATATTTCAGTTATAAACAGACAAAAGCAGATTGCATTCGCTAATACTTTCATCAATTAGCCTCCTGAATTCTGGAAACAAATTATTTTCTCCGACGAGAGCAAATTATGTATCTTTGGCCTGAAAGGTCGGCAAATAGTGTAGCGCAAGTCCGGGACTGAGCTGGAAAAACAAAGTGTAGTAGTGTAGGAACGGTGAAGCACGGTGGTGGTGGAGTTATGGTGTGGGGGTGTATGGCTGCTAGTGGAGTGGGTCAATTAGAATTTATTGAGTCCAAAATGGATAAATGGGGTTATCTCAATCCAAGTGCTGCTAAACTAGGGTTAGCAACGACATTTTGGTTCCAACATCCAAAGCATACATCGGAGGTTGTTAGGCTTTGACTTCTATATAACACTCCAAAGCAGCTTAAAACACCACCCCAATCCCCACCACCAATCACCAGATCTCAACCCCATTGAGCATCTTTGGGATCTATTGGAGAAAAAAATTCGTCAGCACGTTATAACCAGCAAGAAGATGTTACAAAGTGTCATGCATGCAGAATGGGCGAAAATAACATCTGAGGAAACAGAGAAGTTGGTAAACTCCATGCCAAATAGACTAAGTGCAGTCTTAAAACAACGTGGTTATCCTACCAAATATTAGGAATGTGTTAGTATGTTTTTATTTTGTGTTTAAATAACTGTTTTCTTTATTTTTAATTACTGAACGTAGACTTTGTGGTGCTTATATTTAATTGTTATCATATTTAAATCGCTCTAGAGTGAAAGTGCTTAACCAAACTTAGAATTTTGTTTTTTAATATTAGGAATATGAAGAAAAAATATATGTAAAAGAATTGATTTGATTTATAATTTTTTTTGTGTTCTTTAACCAATCATAAAAGTTTGTCAGGTGAACGCAGACTTTATGGGCAATTTGTATATGGGGATAAATGGAAGCAATATTTTATTACAAATTATGGAAAATAGTGATTTTAGAAAATTTTAGATGAGAAATTTTTATTTAACGCATTAAAGAAAATCGTTTTACAGTGCTCTGTTAATCACTTAGAATAGCTCTGTTATAATGTCAGGTTTGTGTCTTGGCTAAGTTATATTCCAATTTATCTTCAAAACAAGATTCTCATACAAAATTTCATTCATTTCGAAAAAAAATAAAGAAAGGAATCATACTTGCTATTGATAATGGAATTCAAAACAAGAACAAGAGTTTCGCTCTTCTTACAAAGAAATCAAATCGAAATATTGATTTTTGTGGGAGCTGGCGTGGTATATTTAAGGTCTTAGCACAGCATCATATCCAAAATTTATCTCAAATTTTATATAAATTATGATTATCAGGAGATAAAGCCACATATTTGGTAGCAATTCCGTTCCGGTCGAGATTGGTGTGGCCAATGTAAAATTCCCCAAAAAAACCCCACTTTGTTAGGGTTTAATGAGAAAATTTAATACAACAATAGTGACAGTTTTAGATTTTTAAAAATTCCACATGGATACAGAATTCTAAAAAAGTAGGCAAGCGTTTCCCAAAGTTTAGCTATAGTGATTGATATTCCATGTGATTGACAACAATCTGTCAGCTTTCAGCACATAAAACATTGTTTACAAATGAGAAAATAGTATTACAATAAAAGAGAAAAGACATACTATGCCATTCATATGGGATTAGCTATGTAACACTCTCCCAATACAATTTTCAGTTAATGAATGATTTGGCTTCTCCCTCGAAAAAATTCTTATTAACCATTAATCAACAACAACATCAAAGAGTAAGCAAAATGAAATCTCGCTCCCACACATACATACACACTTCAATGTTAATGAAGCACATGTTTTTCTAGTTTTTTTCTTTACATACTTATTTGTTTATGTTATTTATATTATTGCCTTTCGGAGGCGCAATTTTATGTTATTCTTTTGATTTTTCTCTTTATTCCCTTTTTCGCTGTCAATTAAATTAAAGTCACAACATTGCCATTCATTTTAAAAGATTAGTATATGATAGGATTGAAATAAATAAATCGGGGAAATTGTGAATATACACTGGGAGTAATGCCAATGGTATTGGAAATTTAAATTTGCGAGGAAAGAGACTTTCAATTATTCTTTGGACAAATGGATATTTATTTTCTTGCTAGAGAAGATTATACGAAACGCAGATATGAATAGAAATGATATTCTATTCAATAAACAATACATACTGATTTCCTATGTCGATAATATCGCTAACAAACAGTAACTACAACCTTTAGTTGGGAATGAATCGGGTAATGTTGGTCTTGCAATAGCCTGGCCCACACCCAAAAATATTTGCATAGTTCTTAGAAGGTAACAAATACACAAGAAAATTGCACATAGGGACATTTCCACTTTATGTTTTTGCCAATTGCCATGGTAGTATGATCATAAACCTTTGACAATATTTCTTTGTCTTTCTTGCCCTTCTAAATTAAGATCTCATTCGATTGATGTTTGAGGATTTTCCATACTGCATCATTAAATGGGCATGACTTTTGGTTTTATTTGCTCCATTAGCTTTCTTCCTCTTCCTATAGGTGAAATTTCATATTTTTCTATTACATTTCCTTCTTCCCTTTATTTATACATTCTCCTACAACACATCTGGCAACATTTGATTTTTGTGTAATTGTTTCAAATTCACTTGACCTCAACGCCACAAGCTATTTGTTGTTATAATAACTGCGACACGCTGTTCTCTAGCTTAACATCTCTCTCCGTCTCTCTTGGCTTGGCATTTTCAAACTTTCTCTCACTCTCTCTCTCTGATTACTATGTCGTAAGGAAAAAAGCTTATTTTGTAGTTTTTGTTATTATTCATGCGTTCGCATCGCACATGCTCACCAACGACAATCTGAAGCTGGCAACACCGTCATCACTAGTTGTGGCGGTGATAGTAGTGGCAATAGTAACACATGTCAACGCCATAGGTATTCACACCGAAGAGATTTAAATGCAAAGAATTTGCTGGGATTGTTATGAATCTGAAGGGGAAAGGAAGGGAGAGGTTGAAGACAAATGCGTGATAAACAAACAAACCAATACTTAAATATAAACACTCATTGTTACCAATGCAAAAAGGTAGTTTAGCACAAACGTTGTTGTCGTTTAGAGTCTTAAAAAGTTGGTTTAGCACAAACGCAATAGCAAGTTTTCACTTGAGAGATTTGAAGTTGGTGGGGAAAAATTTCACTACACAAAAGAAGAAATTTGTCTCATAGATTTAAGGGAGGGGGGAGGGAAAAACTATTTCAGTCAAATAAGGCAAAATTAGCCCAGACATGATTTATTTAGATACAAATTTGGAATTCCATATCCCATAAAAAATCATTCTTAAAATCTATTCTATTATTTCAATTTTAGTAAAAAAATTGGTATTCTCTTAATGAGGACTTTTATTCTAAGCAAAAGTGTTCCCACATTTAGATTGTTACACTTTTTTTTACCAAAATGCCAAAAGACAAGTATTTGGCTGTTTGGCATACTAGCACTCTTGAACATGCTGCAACTGCCAAACAAACACACAGACACACACGAACATATCCCCTCAACTCTTGGGTACATCAACCGTATTTTGCACTCACAAATCTACACTCGTGCACACACATACACACCTATGCTCTCTCACATATCTTTTGCACTATTAGCATTTGATTTTTTTTTTTACTTTACATTATTGCAGTGGGTGTTAGCAAAGTGTGGTGAGGCAGGGAGTAATGTACAAAAAGAGAGTAAGATACTAATATGTGTGCGCGAGTGTATGGACTTGATTTTCAATAGAATTGAATTGACAACTAACTGACTGACATACGTTTTGTTTAGCAACTCGTTTTAATTTTTTTTGCAATATCAAGTTGATTTATTTTTCATACACGATTATGCACAAATCATTTTGTTTGATTTTTTTCTGGTTTACACGTTGTTTGTCATTTTAATGTAATTTTTACATATATTAAGGTCACGTTACACTTTGCCATCGACCGTCAACGCCGTTTTACAGAAAAAATTGCAATTTTTAGCAAACGCGTAACGTCGCGGCCATTAACAATGCCTCAAAAGAAAAGTTTGGATAAAATCTTTGTTCACTTTGTATTTTGAAGGCTATAAACAGACATTTTCTTGACCTTAGAATTAGTTTGGAAAATTATCCTTTTGAATTGGTATAAGTTTTCCCGACGATTTTATCGAAAGTTACGTCCGTAGTGACTGAAAAATCGTCGTATAGTATTATTATTGCGTTCTTGTTGTATTTCTTTTCTTGTGCTCTCTTTTCTCTGTGAATGCCTTCGTTTACTCTTTTGCTCTCGACTGTGTTCGTTTCAGGTATGTTAGTCAGTGTTGCCAATGAGTAGTGAGGCGAAAAAAACGTCGATTAGCCAGGGAAACAGCAAGAGAATAGAAGACAATCAATAAAATTCGTTATAGAAAGAAATGTGTGAAAAAAACAAAAGAGTCACTTAAATAAATAACATTCGGTTTAAAAACTGGGTTTATATTTCTGATTAGGCAACAAGATATTTGTACACCTGAGAAGGTTGCAAATCTCCCCATTCAGGGTGTTTCTAGGACTGATTTCATTTCTCGAATAGGATAATTATCTTCGAAAGACTCCACTATTACTGTAGTAATCCTGTTGACATTATCGTCAATGTCTTCTATGCTTGAACAATCTAAAATATCTTGCCCAAGACTTCTTCTGAGTAGTATTCTGAATCAGGTTATTGACCGATTAGGACCATTTTTGGCTCGGTTGTAGGAATTCGTAACAGAACACTACGTACAAAATTTCAGTTTGATTTATATGGGAGCAATATCAGGTTATAAACCTATTTGGGCCCAACTTGGCGCAATTATTAATAGATGTAACAGAACACTACATTTCAGACCAATCGAATAACAATTGCAGCTTATAGAGGCTAAAAAAATCAAATCGAAGGACCACTTCATATGGGAGCTATAACCAAATCTGAACCGATATGACCCAATTGCAATCCCCACAGACCTACATCATGAAAATTTCAAGCGGCCTTCTTGTTCGCTCAACCGCTAAAGTAATTTTGACAGATGGACGGACGGAATGTCAAAAGGATCAAGAATATATTTACTTTATGGGGTATTGCAGGATGGAACGAAATGACTAGTATACCCCTATGCAGGTGGGAATGAAAATGAACTCTGGCTAAAGCCAATGCAAATTACACTGCTACTAAATTTCTCATGAACATTCCACCAAGGAACAGAGGATACTTCTCTCATAACAACGAATGCAGTAAGATTAAAGTTCAAGTTCAATGATAAGGGGCCTCCTTTTTTATGCCGAATCCGAACGGAGTGCCGCATAGCGACACCACTTGGTACAGAAGTTTTAACATGGCAGGATACCTCACAAATGTGGCCAGCATTAGTAAGGAGATAACCACCGCTAAAAATTTTTCTGATGTTCCCGCCGGGATTTGAACCCAGGCTTTCGGCGTCATAGGCGGACATGCTAACCTCTGCGCCACGGTGGCCTCCGGTGGCAAAGAAATTGTATGATGTTCACGCCGGGATTTGAACCCAGGCGTTCGGCGTCATAAACGGACATGTTAACCTCTGCGCCACGGTGGTAAAATTGAACTGAACATTCCAATAAGGAACAGGGGCAAACTTCTCACAGCCCAATTCAAGTTATAGATCAATGATAAGGGACCTCCTGAAGCATTTTATCTGATGTTCTCGGCAGGTAAAGCCAATTGAGCAATTTGTAAACTCCCAAAATGTTCGTGTTTATTTATCCGAGCGCACGTACGAGAATTTGAGCCAACGAACACCCGTAGTAATTTTTCATCTCAAGTAATGGTATGGATAGCGGTGACTACCAACGCCCCCTCTCCAATCGTTTTCATTGAGCCTGGCGTCAAAGCAAATGCGACTTATTATTAATATTATTATTATAATAGACTAAAATATTAGCAGATCACATTCACGCGGCTTGCAACCCATTCTAAAACCGACTCAGAGCAATCGTCAAGGCAAAAGGTGTTCTTATCGAACAAAAGTAAATAGATTTAGATTTCCTTCACACATATTTCTCAATTTAATCAATAAAAAATATATCAAAAAAAATGTGGTCATTTGTAACACTTCGTTTCAGCCATCCCGTATTTAAAATTTACATTTTATTTATTAACATTGAATAAATATTTTGCTCCTATTCAATTCCAATGTCATCAGAATTCTAAAAACTCGCTAATTTGGCAACACTGAAATACAACATTTTTAGATTTTCTAGTTTAGTTCTTCCTCTATGTATTCCGCTATTTGCTCTCATCGGTTGTTTGACTTGTCATTTGGTTAGTTCTGTTTAATGCTCTCTCCACAAGCTGATGCGCTGACAATTGAAGAGCTTTCGGTGTTATTCACTTTTACTTTGTGCTAAAGGGGGCTGCCGCAAGACACCCTCAACACTACTCTACTCTAAAGTTAACATAGTATTGCCTTAGGGATAGAGAAAGGAGAAGGTGGAAATCTTTGCTTTGTTGTTTTTGCAATTTAACAAACACTAAAACATATGGCGAGTTGCCGTTTGCGAATTTCGTTAGACTACGATACTCAGAGATAGACAGATAGAGAGCAGGTAAAAAGACATGTCAAATAGCCACAGTGCATCTACCATAGGCAAGGCATACAGCATTGCCAGCTTAAAAAATTGTCTAGCCGATTTGTAGTTCTTTAGTTTTTGTTTTTTTTTTGTTGGTAAAAATACTACATTTACTATAAGATGACCGTAATTTATTTATTGATGTCAAGAATTTTTGTCAGTTTTTCTGCAAATGCTTAATTTTAAAAAGTGTAATTGCATATGTTGGTCAATATGAATGTGTAGAGGGAATTTTATCATCATGTCGAGAACCATGGAAATTTTGTGAATACAACTTACCTTACGAGTAGTCTATGTATTTTTGTCGGCTTTCTTGGAGGAGGTGCAAAATTTATTGAATATTAAGAAATCTGAAAATAAAAAGAATGAAGAATTGGATAAATGATTGTTCCATAAAAAAATTAAATATTTTTAAAAGATTTTTTGACAATTGTCATATTCGAGAGTTGAAACTTAGCAATGTTACTCCCGGCACATGCTTAGGTTCAACTATTTGATAACAAATGCCATCGACTTGCAAACCAAATTAAGGCGCAGACTAACCATCATTCTTTAAATATAGGTTTCTGATTCTTACTCAACCATAGTGCTAACAATCCCATCATTGCAGCCTAATGAAAAGATGAAATTAGCTGATTGTTTGCAGAGGTGAGAGATGAGATTTTGAAGTTCACAAAAAACGTAATTGCTGTTCGGAGTACAGCATAGCTTAAGAAGAAATTTTGTCGAAATTCCAGAACACACCTTAAGGTATGACGGATATTTCCTCCATTCTTCCGAAAGCTGGATAGGGGAACAAAACACTGCGAAATCGCCAAAAAAAAAGAAGATCAGAGAAACTGGGACCGCGTCAACTGCTCCGCAGTGACCAGAATGCAAGAAGATCTTCTTAAGGTAGGCAAAATTGGAATAAGTACAAAGGAAGTGCAAGTGTTCTGAAGTCTTCCGGGATAACTAAGGCCCCCAAAAGTATGCCACATATATGAAAAGTTTTTAACCGATAAAGGAAAAGGGGAAACCTCTTTCGCCAAAACAAACAGGAGGCGCTGCAGAGACAAGCTGAATTAGGCAGTTATCAACATCATCAGTGAATTCTATAAAAACCCACTAGATTATCAAGCCAAGGTGAAGGATTTAATCAATGAATAAATATTGGGGTCAGTTGTGAACCGTGCATTAAAATGATCGTGAATGGATCCCCACAAACTGGAAAAGCGCAAAGCTCTGAACTTGCTGAGGATGAGGGACATCACTAAGAAAAACCAAGGCATGGTCGTTAGGAAATGGGCACTTCCGCAGATAAGACTACAGCCAAGATCGAAGTTAATAGACCAAAAATCTTGAATTGTGTCCCAGCGATCCTTGACATAGGGGCCACTGAGGCTTGTAAGCTTGTTCGTCCCATCCCGATGTTCAAGAACTTTAATCAAGTCAAGACATCTCTGTAACCATAACAGTGAGTGTTTTGGTCCAGCCACAGGAGCTACCAAGCTACCGCATATGCATCCTGTTCTACTGCTTACCAATACCTCCGGTCACGTAGTTGGCCGTCACCATCCGCAACCATCGTGCGGCCCTTAAGTTTGCCCAATCTTATCGGACTCATTTAGGTCCTCCACCTTTTAGATTTATCCAAACATCAAAGTGAATAGTTAAGAGTTGTTTTTTTTTTTCAATAAAAAAATAAATTCAATAGTGATAAAAACTAATTCCTGTGGCAGATACAGATCACTGGGAGTTGTGCCCCAGCAATCAGAAGTAAACTTTTCGCAACGAAAATCCCAGGAGTGACCCAATCTGCGATAGAACTAGGGCTAGCAATATGGTCTTCAAGTCGCTAGTCGGCAACACTTGATTTAAAGATAAGAAAACTACTAACAAAACAATTAAACGGCATGTGAACGGTACGATAGCAGGAGTAACCAAGACGCTGTGGGAAACATGCATTCTTAATAATCAAAATGCAACGTTAGGACTATCTCTGCCTAACTTTGGCCATTTACAAAAGTACCATTGGTAGCTTTTTCTTTCATCGAAGTTGCCATTGATTATCTAGCTCGCCTGTCTGAAACCTCCCACCTCGAAGCATACCAGTAAGGATATATGAAGTTTAGGGATGAGATTCACCAACACCTCACCAATCCAATTCCAAACTTCTTATTCAGAAAGGGCTTGCAGAATATGCACCAGCATCCACAAATAACCAATGCGAAGCTACCAATTGCAGATGAAGAGAAAAACCAGGCTAAGAAAACCAGAGATAGTTTATAAAGATCCGGATGGTGTAGCAGAAACCGATTAGACGATATCTTTTTTGATATACAATAACAGCTATCGTGGCTACAAAAAAAAAAAAAGAAGAATGGGTACGAAATCCGACCGATAACAGATTTCACTCAGCCGTTTCGTTCGGACAGCATGACAACCACTTCTTTAGTCACGATGTCGGTAAGACATCGGATCCGATATCGGATGATTCATCCGATTGTCGGACCGAAATCGGAAAATTTTGTTTGCTGGGAATATGATCCGTCTTTGTCTGACGTCCAACATGTTTTCACATAGTCGGGAGAAACATACGACAATTCTTACCAAATCCAGAAAGAAATCGGTTCGATAATTTTGAGAGAATTTATTTTTTCTGTTCCGACATTTAACTGTACGGCGTGTCGGAGGAATCTTTTGTTTGGTTCATTATTTATTTTTGCATAGTAATATTTCGTTACCACGTGTGTGACATGTACACAAGTGGTGCAGGGGTTTATTTTTTGGTTTTTTGGAACTGCGTGTGGTGCCGTTAACCGTTGCCTTTGAATTTCCGTTGTTTGATCAGTTGTAAGACATTCGTCAAGAAATCGGACCGATTCGTCGGCAAATCGTCCGCATTTTATAAGATATTCGTCAAGAAATCGGTCTGAAATCCTGCACAAATTAGGTCCTAATTTGGTACGACGCAAAATTTCCAATCCGAATTTCCTTGGAATTTTTCTCCGATATCGGTACGATAAGGCAGTATATATATGAGATTTCCCTCGCCGTGTCGTGACAACCATTTCTCTCGTTTTTAGTCGGTAAGACATCGGATGTCATCCGATTGTCGGACCGAAATCGGAATTTTTTTTTAAGCTGGGTAGGTACTGCTAGTATGAGAGTAGTGGTAGTGAGTGGGTAGTGTTAGAGAGTGGGTAGTGATAGGGAGTGAGTAGTGGCAATGGTAGTGATATTGGCAGCGGTAGTGGTAAGTAGTGGCAGTGGTTGTGGTAATGGTATTGTTAGTGGTAGTAGTAAGCAGTGGCAGTGGTAGTGATAGTGGTAAGTCGTGGCAGTGGTAGTGGTCGTGGTAGTGCTGGTGGTAGTGGTAGTTGTAATGGTTATGGTATTGGTAGTGATAGTGGTAGTAGTTGTCATATCGATCATTATAGGCACTCAGAATTTAAGCAAAAGCCCTTGCCGTCCGGCCTCTCAATTAGATAGTTTGGACCATTCCGCTATCCGCAAACTGTGGAGGGGCCCGGTAGCTCCCAGCTAAGCCTCCCATGATAACGTTGAACACCACACAGATCGGAGTTCAAGTTCCAACCAGTGTGGTGATTACAGTTATCCCGTGCCGGGTAAGTAGTGGAAGTAGCTAGTGGGCAGAGGGTAGTGAAAGTTAGTAGTGGATGTGGGTAGTGGTAGTGGTTGAGGTATTGTTATTGGTATCGGTATTGGTGTTGGTATTGGTAATGATAGTGGTAGTGGTTGTGGTATTGTTATTTGTATCGGTATTGGTGTTGGTATTGGTAGTGATTGTGGTAGTGGTAGTGGTAGTAGTAGTGGTAGTGGTAGTCGGGGTGGTAGTGGAAGTAGTAGTGATAGTGGTAGAAGTAGTGGTAGGGGTTGTGGTATTGTTATTAGTATTGGTAGTGATTGTGGTAGTAGTAGTCGTAGTAGTAGTAGTAATAGTGGTAGTAGTAGTGGTGGCGGTAGTGGTAGTAGAAGTGGTAGTAGTAGTAGTAATTGTAGTGCTAGTGGTAGTGGTAGAAGTTGTGGTAGTGGTGGTGGTAGTGGTAGTGATAGAAGTAGTGGTAGTAGTAGTACTGGTAGTGGTAGTGGTATTGGTTTTGGTAACGGTATTGGTGTTGGTGTTGGTGTTGGTATTGGTATTGGTATTAGTTTTGGTATTGGTTGTCGTATTGATCAGAATTTAAGCAAAAGCCCTTGTCGTCCAGTGGTTCCCAGCTAAGCCTCCCATGATAACGAAGAACACCACACAGATCGGAGCTCAAGTTCCTACCAGTGAGGTACAGTTAGTGCTTAGTGGTGGTGGGTAGTAAGTAGTGAAAGTGACTAGTGGGCAGTGGGTAGTGGAAGTTGGTATTGGAAGTGGGTAGTGCCGTGCCGGGGTAGTGGTACTTCCACTACCCACTTCCACTTCCCCCTTTCCACTACCCACTTCTACTACCAGTTAGTGCGTAGTGGTGGTGGGTAGTAAGTAGTGGAAGTGGCTAGTGGGAAGTGGGTAGTGAACGTGATTAGCGGAAGTGGCTAGACAGGGTAGTGGAAGTGGGTACTTGAAGTGGTTAGTAGAGATGGTTAGTGAAAACGTTCGCGAGTCCAAGGGATTGTAAGAACAGTGGAAAATAACCAAAACTGCCAAGTAAAGATGACTACCAATAACCTCGTACGTTATGTAGAACATCCTCCACTTGTTGAATTACTTTTTTTCTGTTAGAATAGTCAACATCGGATGCTACAGTGCTAAAACGGGGAGACCACCGTCTCCGTAAACCTGACGGCAATATACCTGTTCTTCAACTACATTTTGGGCACCAGCACCCACGTCGAGCACAAAAAAGACAGCGGACCCAGAGTCTTTAGGTTGGAGAGTTGACCCGTTATCAGTGTGCAATTCGGAGTTGAGCAAATTTGGCTTGAATCCAACGGATTCCGACTTCACAACATAGACTACGCAGGCCTGGTTGAAAGGGTTAGTGAATAACAGATATAAGACAAGTAAAAGCGTGGTAAGTTCGGCCGGGCGGAATCTTATATACCCTATACCATGGAGGCCACCGTAGACGCTGAACGTCTGGTTTCGAATCCTGGCAAGAACATCATGAAAATGTTCGACAATGGTTATTCCCTCCTAATGCTGACGACATTTGGGAGGTACGGTACCATTTGGTATGGCAGCCATGTAAAAACTTCTCCACAAAGAGGTGTCGCATTGCGGCACGCTGTTCGGACTCCAACTTGAATCGGACAGCACTCATTGATATGTGAGAAATATGCCCCTGTTCCTTAATGGAATGTTCATGGGCAAATTTGCATTTTACACCATGTCTCGCATTTCTCAATAAGTCAAAATCCAGGATCGGTTTATATGTCAGCTATATCAAAACATGGACCGATATGAGCCACTTAAGAAGTATTTGTGCAAAATTTCAAGCGCCTAACTTTACTTCTTTGAAAGTAAGCGTGTTTTCGACAAACAGACAGTCAGACGGACGCGGCCAAATCCACTTAGAATGTCAAGACGATCAAGAATATATTGGGTTACCCAAAAAGTAATTGCGGATTTTTCATATAGTCGGCGTTGACAAATTTTTTCATAGCTTGTGACTCTATAATTGCATTCTTTCTTCTGGCAGTTATCAGCTGTTACTTTTAGCTTGCTTTAGAAAAAAAGTGTAAAAAAAAGTATATTTGATTAAAGTTCATTCTAAGTTTTATTAAAAATGCATTTACTTTCTTTTAAAAAATCCGCAATTACTTTTTGGGCAACCCAGTATAAACTATGTTGAGTCTCAGATCAACATTTCGAAAAGATACAAACGAAATGAGGAAATTAGTATAGCCCCATCCCATGGTGGAGGGTATACAAAGGATTGTATTCAATTTAAAGGTGGATGATATTTCTCTTTCAATTCGGTCCCAAAATCATTTTGTGCCACCTAATTCAAAAGGTTTCTCATTCAAATTCTATGAATTCCCTATTTTAATGCATTTATGGAATTCGTGCTCTCGCTCTTCATACTTTTCAGTACTCTGCCCTTTTACACTATGATTTAAACTGCTATTGGATATGATTTTAGCTCATAGTAGAAAACTTCCAACGAAAATATCATTGCACCTTCATTACCCGTATGCCAAATAAAAAAAAGACAAACACAACAACACGTGTCGTCAGAAAAATTATCCACAAAAATTCTAAAATTAATACAACCCAGTAGAAGAAAGCCAAACGCCATGTCGTTTTTATATAGTATACGATGGACTCATGGGACGCCTTTGGACTTAGCGAGTCAGCGGTGTAGTGGCATGCTGTCATGCAGTCATCCACCGTCCAGCAGTCATCATACCCGTGGTTTGTGAGGTTGTTCCACTGCAGTGCAGTGTACTTTAAATGAAATTGCATTATTTTTCATGTGCTTGTTTTTGTTTTTTTTTTTAATCGCATTTGTTTGTTCTGGGTACATGGTTCGTTCGTCTCAGAAATTTTTGGTGTTGGCGATCGATTACCTTTGCGCAAATATTTATTTAAATTTTTTTTCCGGGTAGAACAAAATGGGGAAAAAAAAACTTTTTAAAAAAATTTTCTAGTGAAAAATTTATTGCAAATAGGTTGTACCTATGAAAGATTAAATAATTCTATTAATTTTAAAAGTTTCTTTGTCTTATACACAGAAAGAAAGAAAAAAAACAAAATGTTTTTGAAGGTATTGTTGTCAGTCTTCGGTTATTTCGATGCCATGCATCAATATTTTGGGTTGCCCAAAAAGTAATTGCGGATTTTTCATATAGTTGGCGTTGACAAATTTTTTCACAGCTTGTGATTTTGTAATTGCATTCTTTCTTTTGTCAGTTATCAGCTGTTACTTTTAGATTGCTTTAGAAAAAAGTGTAAAAAAGTATATTTGATTAAAGTTCATTCCAAGTTTTATTAAAAATGAATTTACTTTCTTTTTAAAAATCCGCAATTACTTTTTGGGCAACCCAATAGTATTCTGTTATGACTTCCAACAACCGTACGGTCCAAATAGGTCTATAACCTGATATAGCTCCCATATAAACCGATTTGTAGAGATGGGCGATGGGTAAATACCCAAAAGGTATTCACCCGGTAAATTGGGTAAATAACCCAGTATTTACCCATTTATGCCCAAAATGCTGGGTATTTATAATTTTGCAGATATCTTGGGTAAAAAACATTTTCCCAAAAATTTTTTGATGATTTCGTATTCTTTGTATATAACCTGATTAAATCGGATTTTAGTTATGTATAGCCGCTATAAAGACCGTTTTCCCGACTTAATGTCTTGAGGCAATAAATTGGTAATTTTTCATCCGATTTCTATGAAATTTGGCACAGTGAGTTCTGGTAGTCCCCTTCCCATTTCTGTGAAGTGTGGTTCAGATCGGATTATATTTGGATATAGGTGGCGTATAGACCGACCGCCCGATTTCCCGATAAAGGGTATTGAGGCCATAAAAGATTCATTTATTACCTGAAATTTGGCACAATGTGTTCTGGTAGACCCTTACCCATTACTCTCAAATGTGGTCCAGATCGAACCATATTTGGATATAGCTGCCATATAGACCGATCTCCAGATCTAGTGTAATGAGCCTATAAAAGGAGCACTTTTCAACCTATTTCGATGAGATTTGGCACAACGAGTTCTGGTACTCCTCTAAACCTTTTTGTTGGATATCGTCCAAATCGGACCATATTTGGATATAGACCGATCTTCCAATATAGAGTATTGAGGCCATAAAAGGAAAATTGGGCCAATATTTGGATATAGCTGCCATATATACAATTCTCTCGATTTAAGGTATTAGGTCCATAAAATTTGTATTTGTTGCCCGATTTCGCTGTATCTTAGCAAAGTGAGTTGTGTTAGGCCCATCGACATCGGTACCGAAGATAATCCAGACCTAACCTAACCTAGGCCCATCAATCTCGCAATATAAGGGGTTGAGTTCGGTATCGACTATGGTCTAGAGATCGGACTTTATTTGAATATAGCTATCATATATATCGATCTCGCAATGTAAGGGGGCGATAGAAGGCCCCGCAGCGCAGAGGTTAGCATGTCCCTCTATGACGCTGAACGCCTGAGTTCGAATCATGGCAGGAACATTTGAAAAATTTTCATAACCTCTGAGCACTGAACGTTTATCAATCAGAAGAAAGACAAATGGGTCGGCTTTAGAGAATACATAAATCGGCGCTTCAGTAATTTGACACACCCTAAATGTGATATTTGCCAAGAGGCTTTCTCCCCTAGCTTACACCCAGCGGGGCATAGCTTTGGCAAAGGAGATTGAAGGCTCCACGTTCTGCACGGTGAATGAGGATACCCCCACTAGATGCAGCAACGCCAGACACTTCCATTGCTTCCCCTGATATTCTGAGTAACGTGTCATGGCAAACCGTCATTTAGCTTGGAATCAGACCTCCTCCCCATAATACTCACCATCGACCGACCAACCGACTTCATAACCTCTGAGCACCGAACGTTTATCAATCAGAAGAAGGCCTCTGGTAACTCCCTGCGGCGTAGAGCTTTGGTAAAGCAGATTGAAGGCTCCACGATCTGAATGAGGATGCCCCCACTAAGATTACGAGGAGGTGCAACAACTCATCAGACACTTGTATTGCATCCCCTGATCTCTTGAGTGACGTATCATGGCAAGACGTATTTCCTTGGAATTAAACCTCCTCACCCATAATACTTACCATTAACCGACTTTTGAGCACCGAATGTTTAGCAATCAGAAGAAGACCGATTGGGTCGGCTTTAGAGGTTAAACCAACCCCTGCTTCAGTTAACTGACACCCCCTTAAGTGTGCTAGTTATCGAAAGAAATTCCTAACCATCATTAACGCCTCAGCCGCTCGCTTTATACCAGCCGGTCGAATACCTCCAGTGTGGCTCAGGAAGCGGAACTCGCAAACAAGAGTAATGGGATTAATGGCAGGCACCCCACTAACCCCAGAATCATCGAACTGAATCTGGAAATATTATCGCCTCCTAATAGTGGCTACATTTGTGAGGCACTTTGCCATGTAAAAACTTCTCCCGAAGGAATTGTCGCTCTGCGGAACGCCATTCGGACCCGGCTATAAAAAGAGGTCCCTAATAATTGAGCTTAAAATTGAATCGAACAGCACTCATTGATTTGTGAGAAGTTTGCCCCAGTTCCTTAATGTTCATATTCATGGGCAAATTTGCATTTGGTGTAAGGGGTTGGGTGAATATTTAGAAATTTGGCTTAGTGTGTTTTGGTTGACTTCGTTATCAAGTATGGTCCAGATCGGACAATATTTCGACATAGCTGTCATTTATCCAATCTTCCGATTCAAGGTCTTAGGTCCATAAATTCCACATTTGTTGCTCGATTTTACGGAAAGTTGGTACAGTAGGTTGTGTTAGGCCCATAGACTTCCGTACCGAGTAAGGTTTAAATCGGACAATATTTAGATATAGCAGCCATATGTACCAATCTCTCGATGTAAGGTCTTATGACTACAAAAGACACATTTGTTGTTTGATTATTCTAAAATTTGGCACAGTGAGTTTAGTGTGCACCGTATATGATCTAGTTTAAAATACATTTGGATGTAATGGCCATATATACCGATCTCCCAATTTTTGGTCTTGGACCCATAAAAGGCGAATTTAATTTCTGATTTTGCCGAAATTTTGAAAAGTGCGTTTCATTAACCTCCTACACCTCCTTTCCGAATATGGTGCAGATCAGACCTTATTCGGATATAGCTGTCGTACAAGCCGATCTCCCGAATTACGTCTATATACTGCCCGATTTGGCTGAAATTTGGAACAGCGATTACAGTTGGGCCCCCCGACGTCCTATCAAGTTTGGCCTAGATAGGTCTATATTTCGGTACGGTACTCGGCGTTGCATTATTCGACGGATTTTGACGAAATGAGGTAAATTTATATTGGGTTGCCCAAAAAGCAATTGCGGATTTTTTAAAAGAAAGTAAATGCATTTTTAATAAAACTTAGAATGAATTTTAATCAAATATACTTTTTTTTACACTTTTTTTCTTTTCTTCTTTCTGCAAGCTAAAAGTAACAGCTGATAACTGACAGAAGAAAGAATGCAATTACAGAGTCACAAGCTGTGAAAAAATTTGTCAACGCCGACTATATGAAAAATCCGCAATTAGTTTTTGGGCAACCCAATTTATCCGAGGTGGTGGGTATCAGAGAACAACTACATTAAAAATAAGTGGCCACGACAGTAATGAGCTCTGGCCTCCGATTTGTTTGGTGCTCATCGTTATCATGAGAATCTCAGCTGAAAGTCTTCGGGTGCGTGTACAGAGTAGTTGCAATTGTAGCCGCGGACATTCAGCGGTATCGAGGTGAGGGTCTCAGTGAGTGACCGGGCGGCACTGGCCCTTGCTTTAATGCTGGGCGCCTATGATATTTGATATGACAGGACAAGTTATTGGCGCAGTTAAATAACGAATGACCACAAAGTTCCTGCGGCGATTGGTCCTGTTTACCGGAATGAGTGTTTTACCCGAGCCCTTTTTATGTTCAGTGCCCTCCATCATGTCCAACCACATCATGAAGGGCATTGTCAGTCAACCGACCGACCATACCAGTGAAGCGTCGAGACATACTAGTGAAATAGTCTCTACGGGGTCTATAAGACAAATAAAAGAGACTAATTGGCATGTACCCAGGGAGTGCCTAATTTTTCCTGCTTGCAGAATGAACACCAAACTATCTTCCCGGCATGGTGTTGACAAATAGTCCAGCAAAATGCAGCTCGTATGGTACACTGTCCTACCTTTGCAATATAGCAGCCAGCAGGTCATCCGGTCCATCGACTTATAAGATTCAAACGTGTTTATCGCCCAGACTATGTTTCCCTTCCTCATCATATTCTCAACCATGGACTGTGACTACGCACTTCGTTGCATCTCAGAGACGTCGACAACATCAGAGTACATGGACCTCTCAGCCAGCAGCTCGAGAGACTCAGATCTAGATTCCATTCAGGTTCCGTCATCTTGTGGATTGTTCCGAACCGTTTTCTAGTCCTAGAAGACTCGTTTACATTCTCTATTGACTTGCAAAATTAGAATCGTAAAGCCATTTTGGTCGAGTTCACTTTGTTCTTCAACTTATTTAAAGACTCTATATACAGGTCCCAATAGGCATGCAGCTTCATTGCATTCGCCTTATTGTAGAGCATCTTCAAAGTCTGTCTAAGGCTACTCAAATCCTTGTTCCACCAAACAGGCTACGATCCCTTACCGAGGTAGGTAAGAGAGTAGATTTTTTCTCCATAACCACTAAACGTGGCTTTTGCCAAGAGGTTCGCTGCCGATTGAAGCTCTTTCTTGCCATCAAGCTTATGGTGCGAAACTTCGCGTAAACGATCTCAGCGTAAAGATTTTAAAAGGTCTTTCTGGGGTTTCTAAAGGGTGATTTTTTTGAGGTTAGGATTTTCATGCATTAGTATTTGACAGATCACGTGGGATTTCAGACATGGTGTCAAAGAGAAAGATGCTCAGTATGCTTTGACATTTCATCATGAATAGACTTACTAACGAGCAACGCTTGCAAATCATTGAATTTTATTACCAAAATCAGTGTTCGGTTCGAAATGTGTTCAAATTTTGACAAATTTTGTTCAGCGATGAGGCTCATTTCTGGTTGAATGGCTACGTAAATAAGCAAAATTGCCGCATTTGGAGTGAAGAGCAACCAGAAGCCGTTCAAGAACTGCCCATGCATCCCGAAAAATGCACTGTTTGGTGTGGTTTGTACGCTGGTGGAATCATTGGACCGTATTTTTTCAAAGATGCTGTTGGACGCAACGTTACGGTGAATGAACACATTTCGAACCGAACACTGATTTTGGTAATAAAATTCAATGATTTGCAAGCGTTGCTCGTTAGTAAGTCTATTCATGATGAAATGTCAAAGCATACTGAGCATCTTTCTCTTTGACACCATGTCTGAAATCCCACGTGATCTGTCAAATACTAATGCATGAAAATCCTAACCTCAAAAAAATCACCGTTTATTAGGTGGTTCGTTGCCCGTGGACAAGAGAACGGGTTTGGCTCAATTTCAGTTTTAATCGTTTCTTATACCTACCACCATAGGATAGAGGGTAAACTAATTTCGTCATTCCGTTTGTAGAAATGCAAATTTTGCCCATGAACATTCCACTAAGCAACAGGGGCAAACTTCTCGTCTAAGACCACATAATACATATTTTTGATCGTCATAACATTTTAAGTCGATCAAGCCATGTCCGTCCGTGTGTTTGTCCGTGCCTTCGTCTGTCTGTCTGTCGAAAGCAATCTTACTTTCGAAGGAGTAAAACTAGGCGCTTTAAATTTTGCACAAATACTTCTTAGGTCAGTTGGGATTGTAAATAGGCCATATCGGTCCATGTTTTGATGAAGCTGCCATATAAAGCGATCTTGGATCTTGAATTCTTGAGCCTCTAGAGGGCCCAATTATCATCCAATTTGGCTTCGGTTCATAACCTGTCTTCCAACAACTGTGCCTTGTATGGTCTAAATCGGTTCATAACGTGATATAGCTGCCATATAAACCGATCCTGGATCTTGGCTTCTTGAGCCTCTAGAGGGGCCAATTATCATCCAATTTGCCTGAAATTTTGCATTAAGTGTTTCCTTTTGACTTCCAACATCTGTGCCTAGTATGGTCCATATGGGTTCATAACATGTTAAAGCTCCCATATAAATCGATATCTCGGTTATTATTCTTCAGCCTCTAGATGGCGTAATTATCATACGATTTGCTTGAAATTTTGCATCAAGTGTTTCGTTTTGACTGCCAACATCTTTGCCTAGATTGGTCCAAACCGGTTCATAACCTGACTTCCAACAACTGTGCCTTGTATGGTCTAAATCGGTTCATAACGTGATATAGCTGCCATATAAGCAGATCTGGGATCTTGACTTCTTGAGCCTCTAGAGGGCCCAATTATCATCCAATTTGGCTGAAATTTTGCATTAAGTGTTTCCTTTTGACTTCCAACATCTGAGCCTAGTATGGTCCAAATGGGTTCATAACATGTTATAGCTCCCATATAAATCGATATCTCGGTTATTATTCTTCAGCCTCTAGATGGCGCAATTATCATACGATTTGGCTGAAATTTTGCATCAAGTGTTTCGTTTTGACTTCCAACATCTGTGCCTAGTATGGTCCAAATCGGTTCATAACCTGATATAGCTCCCATATAAACCGATCTCTCGATTATACTTCTTGAGCCTCTAGAGGGCGCAGTTTTTATCGAATTTGGCTGAAATTTTGTGCACATCTCTCTTGACCTTCAACATATGAACCAAATATGATCTGAATCGGTTTATAGCCTGATGCAGCTCCTCTATAAACCGATCTCCCTATTTAATATCTTAAATCCCTATAGGGCGCAATTCTGAGAATTAGCTGAAATTTTGCACAAGCCTCCAACATTCAAACCAAGTATGGTCCTAATTGGACCACAATTTGATATAGCTCCAATAGCATTGCAATTCCTATCCATTACCCTTAGTTTACCTGTAAAGCGATACCGGACAAAGAACTTGACAAATGCGATCCATGTTTGAGGCATATAAGATTCGGCCCGGGCGAATTTACAACGGTTTTACTTATTTAAATATTCGTCTGAGACCCCATTATATATATATTCATGATCGTTGTGACATTTTATGTCGATCTAGCTATGTCCGTCGGTCCGTCTGTCTGCACGCTAACTTTCGAAGAAGTAAAGCTAGCCGCTTAAAATTTTGCACAAATACTTCATATTAGTGTAGGTCGGTTGGGATTGTAAATGGCCCATATCGGTCCATGTTTTGATATAGCTGCCATATACACCGATATGGGGTCTTGACTTCTTGAGCCTCTAGAGGGCGCAATTCTTATCCGATTGGAATGAAATTTTGCATGACGTGTTTTGTTATGATATCCAACAACTGTGTCAAGTATGGTTAAAATCGGTCTATAACCTGATATAGCTGCCATATTAACCGATCTTGGGTCTTGACTTCTTGAGCCTCTAGAGGGCGCAATTCTTAACCGAAATTTTGCATGACGTGTTTTGTTTTGATATCCAACAACTGTGTCAAGTATGGTTCAAATCGGTCTATAACCTGATATAGCTGCCATATAAACCGATCTTGGGTCTTGACTTCTTGTGCCTCTAGAGGACGCAATTCTTATCCGATTTTAATGAAATTTTGCACAAAGTATTTTGTTACGATACCCAACAACTGTGTCAAGTATGGTTCAAATCGGTCTATAACCTGAAATAGCTGTCATATAAACCGATTTGGGAACTTGTTTTTTACTAAAAATGTTCACATATTTTTTTCGAAAAGTTAGTTTTTCCAGTTTTGAGTTTTTATCAAATTTTAATTTTTTCCATATGGCATTCCGGCACGTTGCTAAGGCCACCTGAATTGAAAAAAAAAAATATATTTTTGCCCAAGAACCTCACACCAACTGATGTCTCATCAGCCACATCCAATGACTTGACTTTCTTCCAAAGATGTCTTACCGGTTTACAAATGATGCCTCTGTCATTTTCTTCTACTCCTGCTGCTATAGCCATTATTCGCATAAGCGAATCATCAAATTTGGATGATTTGCTTTCGGTCATTATGAGTACACCTGTTTTTTTTTTTGGGAGTTGGTGCCTTTTTTATTGAATTAAGGCTACTGCAAAAAAAAAACTCTCATTGAAATTTGTTTAATACGAAGAGAACAACAAATAATGAGAAGTCACCATATAATTACCGGTTTATCACAAAACGGATCGTAAGTGGGCAGGTGTTGAAAAGCTGGAAGCTGATTAATCGCATTAAAGGCAAACAATGTGCAACATGGTAATAATAGTTATATGAAGGCAAGGCTTCAAAGCTAATGGTTGGGGATTAGGATAATAACCTAGATGTGGAAATATCATGGTAATTGATGACCCACAAGACAACAGAATTAATGTTGGTTATTAGGTGGACTTTATGCAACCCAGTTAAAGAAACAGAAGCGAAAATTCAAACCACAAACTAATTTAAAAACAATTTTAGAATCATTATAGGGCTAACCAAGTAGAAAGGTGCTAAATTCGGGCAGGGTGAATCTTGGGTACCCTCTACCAAAGATTCCCCTAAAAATCTACATTTATTAACTCAATTTGTATTTGAATGATTTTGTAACAATCAAATTATTTGCGACTTCTAGGTACTCAAGAAGTCAAAATTTGGGATCGGTTTATATGGGGGCTATATCTTTTTGTAGACCCATTCGGATCATACTCTGCACGGATGTTGGAAGTCGGCACAAATTTCAGCCAAATTGGATGAAAATTGAGGCCTCTAGGGACTCAAGAAGTCAAAGCCGAAGATCGGTTTATATGGGGGCTATATCTGTTTGTAGACCGATTCGGATCATACTATGCACGGATGTTGCAAGTCAGAACAGATGTACTTGTGTAAAATTCTAGCCAAATCGGATTTGCCAATCGGAGGCCTCTAGGGGCTCAAGTATTAAAATCTGGATATCGGTTAATATGGGGGCAATATCTGTTTATAGACCGATTCAGATCATACATGGCAAATATACTGCCAAATCGGATAAAAATTTAGGCGCTAGGGGCTCAAGACGTCAAATCCAGGAATTGGTTCATATGGACACTACATCTGTTTATGAACCAATTCCGATTATACTAGGCACGGATGTTGGAACTCAGAACAGAACTCCTTGTGACAAATTTCAGCCAAATCGGATAAAAATTGAGGCCCCTAGAGGCCTCAAGAACTCAAATCTGGGTATCGGTTTATATGGGGGCTATATCTGTTTATAGACCGATTCAGATCATACTTGGCAAATATACTGCCAAATCGGATACAAATTGAGGCGCTAGGGGCTCAAGACGTCAAATCCAGGGATTGGTTCATATGGACACTATATCTGTTTATGAACCAATTCCGATTATACTAGGCACGGATGTTGGAACTCAGAACAGAACTCCTTGTGACAAATTTCAGCCAAATCGGATAAAAATTGAGTCCCCTAGAGGCCTAAAGAAGTCAAATCTGGGTATCGGTTTATATGGGGGCTATATCTGTTTATAGACCGATTCGGATCATACTAGGGGCATATGTTGGAAGTCAGAACAGAAGTCCTTGTGACAAATTTCAGCCAAATCGGATAAAAATTGAGGCCTCTAGGGGCTCAAGAAGTCAAATCTGGGTATCGGTTTATATGGGGGCTATATCTGCTTATAGACCGATTCAGATCATACTTTGCAAATATACTGGAAATCGTAACAGAAGTCTTTGTGCCAATTTTCAGCCATCGGGTGAAAATTAAGGCCTCTAGAGGCCCAGATCGGTTTATATGGGGGCTATATGTTTATAGATCGATTCCTATCATACTAGGCATGGATGTTGGATGTCAGAACAGAAGTCCTTGTGCCAAATTTCAGCCAAATCGCATTAAAATTGAGTTGCTAGGGGCTCAAGAAGTCAAATCCGGGAATCGGTTTATATTAGTTTAAAGACCGATTCGGATCATACTCGACACGGATGTTAGAAGTTCGAACAGAAGTCCTTGTGCCAAATTTCAGCCAAATCGGGTGAAAATTAAGGCCTTTAGAGACCCAGATCGATTTATATGGGGGATATATCTATGGGGGCCACCGTAGCGCAGAGGTTAGCATGTCCGCCTATGACGCTGAACGCCAGGGTTCGAATCCTGGCGAGACCATCAGAAAAAATTTTCAGCGGTGGTTTTCCCCTCCTAATGCTGGCAACATTTGTGAGGTACTATGCCATGTAAAACTTCTCTCCAAAGAGGTGTCGCACTGCGGCACGCCGTCCGGACTCGGCTATAAAAAGGAGGTCCCTTATCATTGAGCTTAAACTTTAATCGGACTACACTTATTGATATGTGAGAAGTTTGCCCCTGTTCTATAGTGGAATGTTCATGGGCAAAATTTGCAATTTGCAATATCTGTTTATAGACCGATTCGGATCATTCTAGGCACGGATGTTGGAAGCCAGAACAGAAGACCTTGGGCCAAATTTCAGCCACATATGATCAGTTTATATGGGGGCTATATCTGTTTATATACCGATTCGGATCATACTAGACACAGATGTTGGATGTCGAAACGGAAGTCCTTGGGCTAATTTTCAAGAAGTCAAATCCGGCGATCGGTTTATATGGGGCTATATCAGTTTATAGACCGACTCGGTCCTTGTAACAAATTTCAGCCAAATCGCCTTAAAAAATGGAGGTTGCTAGGTGCTCAAGAAGTCAAATCCGAGAATCGGTTTATATTGGGGCTATATTAGTTAATAGACCGATTCAGATAATACTTGAAACGGATGTTAGAAGTCAGAACAGAAGTCCTTGTGCCAAATTTTAACCAAACCGTATGGAAGTTAAGGCCTCTAGAGCCTCAAGAAGTCAAATCCGGGGATCGGTTTATATGGGGTCTTTATCCACATCTGAACCGATATGACCCATTTGCAATCCCCAATAAGAAGTAGGTGTTCAAATTTTCAAGCGGATATCTTTATTAGTTCGAGCGCGGTGGGGCGGACGGACATGGCTAGTTCCAGATCCCTTCTACCCAAAATCATGGAACCTATTATGAATACCAAAGAGTAGGATATTCAGTGAATTGCTCAAATACAAGCGGCATGTCTATGACAAGGGAATATCGGTAGATACCGCCCTGCACGAGGTTGTACATAAAAAAAGAGTATCCTTCATTTACTTTTAAAAGAAAGTAAATGCATTTTTAATAAAACTTAGAATGAACTTTAATCAAATATACTTTTTTACACTTTTTTTCTAAAGCAAGCTAAAAGTAACAGCTGATAACTGACAGAAGAAAGAATGCAATTACAGAGTCACAAGCTGTGATAAAATTTGTCAACGCCGACTATATGAAAAATCCGCAATCACTTTTTGGGCAACTCAATACATGATTTCGGCATCCAACAAGGTCAAATACTGTGTAATTATCTAGGGTAGGAAAGTGAGCAGGAAGTGTCACTTTCGGGAGTGTACGGAATAGATCCCTAGATGTTGGGTACTATGTAAACGGGTCTTTGGTTCGAAATAAAGCATAAATTCGAGTATAGTCCAGTGGCTCTAGAACAATACTTAGGTTAGGATGAATGGGGTCCAATCGTAGACCAGTTAGTTAGAAAGAAGACGTGAGACCTCGAACCATATCCCAGGATTATACAACAATAAAAGAAACAGGAAGAATGGAGAACCAGAGAGAGCAGCGAAACGCCTACCACCATAACCATAAAGAGCTGCAAGAAATCTGAAGTTATCCGCCACCAAATCTTCAGCCACACTGTTCACTACAAATACGCTGAGGTGAATACTGAGCTGACTGTGATGGTCGATGGAGAAATGATTCCGACCATCAAGTGTCCCAAAATACTTGGCGTCACATTTGACAGCGCCTACACTTTCTCCCCACATGCCACAGCAATCTGCAATAAAGTCAAAATTAGAAACAAGGTCCTCAAGTCACTCGCTGGCAGCACTTGGGGTGCAGACAAAGAAACCTTGTTGACCACGTACAAAGCAATTGGCCGGTCTGTGGTAAGTTATGCAGCGCCAGTGTGGTCACGTCAACTTTGTGACACGCAGTGGAATAATATTCAGATCTGTCAGAATGCCGCCCTCCGAACTGCGACGGGCTGTCTCCTCAGTTCTCATGTGGACCACCTCCATCAGGAGACAAAGATCCTATCAGTGCGAAGACATAACTACATGCTGTCTAAGCAATACCTTTTGGGCTGTTATCGCAGAAATCATCCAAATCATCATCTTGTGGATAGATACCCACCGCCCAGAAGCCTTAAGGTAGATCTACACGATCGAGAGCGTGAGGTCCTGCGCTACAAGAGAGAACCTCTAGATCAAGCGGCATATCAAGCGGGTCTGAACAACATTCATGCAGACACGGTAGCAGACGCGTTAATTGGCTACCGGGTGAATGTAGTCCTTGGAGAACGACCACCACCTATAGCATCCGAAGAAATCGTCCCGATTGTAACCAGGGACCGCACGATACACGTCACCTGTTTAACTGCCCGGCCAGAGCTAGGATTGATGCCGACGTGCAAGATGTATGTCCCGATTGTAACCAGGGACCGCACGATACACGTCACCTGTTTAACTGCCCGGCCAGACCCACTCGACTCAGACCCAGATCCCTGTGGACGCACCCCATCCTAGTCGCGGAGTTCCTGGGTCTTGACACTCAACAGAATCAAGCAGACGAAATATAGTACACAATAAACTGCTACAACAACAACCATAAAGAGCCGCCTACCCAGAAAGAAGAGCCTGTGTCCCGAGCAAGGGCTCGGACATGTACAGAGCAAGTCCTCATACTGCAAGATTATTGTGCAATATTCCCATTCGCGTAGCCTTGCGACCTATAGCACAGGGACTGGTTATGGCCCCCATGAATGTGCTCAGCGACCTCTTATCGAACGCTAGTTACTCCTTCCATCTCCTCCGGACGATGACATCTCGCCACTCGACAAAAGGGATGTAGGCGACCCGGCGAAGACGAACCCCCTTCTGGCGCATTGTCTGCCACTTCATTCCCCGGAATCCCTTCATGTCCAGGAACCTATATCACCGTTACATCGTGGACCCGAAGCCTATTCTGAAAGACTGTACTCTCGTGCGGAAGAACCAGCGACATACAGATATTGAGGGCGTCGGAATAGTTTCCTCCAATCCAGTCTCTGACTCCATCTTGAAGTCAATCAGTATAAATCCTCCTCCCTCCATTTAACGCCCCAAGGAAAACTAATTCTGAATGTGTCCTAATTCTACCTTATCGCACAGTAAGTCGAAACCATTCCGTCCTTCCACAAATCTCAAGCGACGTCCCAGAGATATGTTGACAAGATCATCTATCGTGGAAGAGCCGCCTCCTCAGAAAAGAGATCCTGCGTCCCTGCAGACCCGGACATGAACAAAGCAAGTGCTCGATACTTTCCTCCTAATTTTTTTCTCATTTTCCTTCTTCCCATGCGCGCCGCCTATGGCACAGTATCTGGTTATGACCCCTGCAATCTCTTATCGAACGTCAGTTACTCCTTCGTCGTCCTCCTTTCGATGAATGGCCAGAGCGCCTTAGTGTTTTGCCAACCAGCCGCTGAGTCCCATCTCGCCACCGACCCGCTCTGGCCATCTTATCTATTATTTTAAGTAGCTTGACATATAGCACGTAGGCAAATTCGGTGGCTGGTTCGGCTCTTAAAGGGCCTAATAGATTTTTAAATCGACGAACCCCTTTGATCCTACATTCTCTGGAATCCCGTCATCAGCGTCACATTTTGGACCCGGAGCCGGAGTAGACCCCCAATTCAGTTCCTGACTCCATCTTGGAGCCATATGTGAAGATCGGGGTCTTATACCCCTCAAACACGGCATTCACTCTCCCGGGAAAACAAATCCTACTCCTAATCGGTTACGGTGCCGGAAATCCTCTTCAGTCTACCCTCCGCATCAATAACATCCAGAATGGAACTGTGGCCGCACCAATCCTCCTTCAGCATGCCTAGCTCCTTCAGACTAAGCGCATTTGCAAATATAGCTCTCAATGGACAATACTTACTTTCGCCTCAGTAGTTTGGTGGAGGAGGGCGATGAGAACCACCTGGAGACTAATCTAGATATCCGACCCACAGACATACAGGCTATGAGACTTAAGGCAATGAGAATAAGGATAGCGGAGCTGGTCACGCCATCGCGGTATAATCGAGACAACGGTAGGAAACCTGAATTGAATAGAAGAGATTTCGAATCGCAAAAAGCTGCCAGCGTCACTGCCTTGTGTTGGCGGAACTCTGGTACTTCCAACAGGAAGTTTATGACACACGGATGGTTCATAGCTAGAGGGCAGAGGTTCATAGCTAGAGGAGTAGAGGCTCATCGTGGGGCTTGCGGGGTTTACATTGAACACCCAGGGACGGAGACCTATTTCCGACTGCCTGATCATAATACGGGCTTGCAGGTGGAAATCCAGGCGATTACGAAATGCGTGAGGTTGTGTAAACGCGAGGACGTCGAGCGTGAACATCTTTACCAACAGTAAACTGGCCATCATGATTATAACAACCAGGACGATAAGGCCACTATCGGTCTTGGAGTGTAAGATAGAGATGGCAAAATATCGATGACACTATCGATACTATCGACATATTATTTTTTGATATTTTTGCCTATCGTAACTGTCGGCAAAATTAAACTTTTTGCAAAATTAAACAAAAATTAGCGATCCGACACTGATACTTTAAGATACATTTCGCCTATAGAGGGCGCAATTTTTTTCCGATTGGGCTAAATTTTTGGGCAATGATTTCTCTCCTGATGTTTACTCCTCATTTTTGTTTGAAAGTTGATGATGGGAAATTACCGATATTATCGATGCTATTGATATTTATTATTAGAAATATCGAATGTTGCGATTATCGATAGTTTTTCAGCTCTTATGTAAGGAGATTATAGCATTCTCTGATGATATGCCTGGCCATAGCAACGATATTATGAAAGAAGGAATGAAAGAGCATAAAATTTGTCCGTGAATATCAGAGGACAGCCGTCAGTAAACTTGGCTAATGCAAAGAGCGTCGCAATCTGTTGAGCAGCAAAAACGTTTGTAGGACGGCGAAAACCCTATGGGGATCCGGATCGCGAAAAGATAAGATTATTACTAAAAAAGAGTGGTAAGGGGATCATCATAGCTTTCGGTATCATAACGGGGCACAGGACTACGAGAGCACTTATGCAGAATATGTGAGGCAAGTGACATCATATTGGGTTGCCCAAAAAGTAATTGCGGATTTTTTAAAAGAAAGTAAATGCATTTTTAATAGAACTTAGAATGAATTGAAAATCAAATATACCTTTTTTACACTTTTTTTCTAAAGCAAGCTTAAAGTAACAGCTGATAACTGACAGAAGAAAGAATGCAATTACAGAGTCACAAGCTGTGAAAAAATTTGTCAACGCCGACTATATGAAAAATCCGCAATTACTTTTTGGGCAACCCAATATATTAAAGAAAGGAGCAGCAAATGTTTGAAAACTTGCAAAGTCCTCTAATGATGCCTAGAATTTTTTTAAATTCTTCTATTCTAGATGAATAGTGAAAGAGTTATGGGCATATTTCCATTTAGTTTTAGGTTTAAAACACTGTGATTCGGAATTTAAAACCAGGCGTGCTGATATCTTAGGCGACAGTTAGAAAAATTATGGCCATTTAAGACGAAAATCACAAAAACCTCTACAAAATGCATACCCCATTATTTTTATTTTTTTTTAGTGACATTTATAGGCGTTTCTGTAACTTATATTGAAACTGTCATTTAAATACTCTGGTAGTTATGAATTATTTACACTTATAATGACTAGTATAAATGAAGAAGGCCACCAACGTCAAAATATAATATAAAGAATAATTGGATTTATTGGTGTAGTATAAAATTGCTAACCAAGAAGGTGATATTTATTTTGTTAAAAAGGTGTTTTTGTTTTTTGTTTCTTGTTGTTGTTTTTTTTTTTTTTTTGATAAACAAATTCAAACAAAAATACGGCAGGCATTCAACTGTTTATGTGCCAAACATTTGTAAACAAACTGTTATCGATTCAATAAATGTTGTTATCGTTTTGTTATTCCATCTCTGAATATTGGGTTTAGGGCGTTGCTAAGTTTAAGTTGCCATATCTTGCAGCCTGCATTACCAAAGTGTTTGATCATTGATAATTTTAATGTGGGTTACAACAATGTAGATGGCAGATATTTCATTCGAAAAAAAAAACGGAAATACTGGCTTCTTCTAAATTCATCATAGTGGTGAATTTTTCGTTGACACAAAATATTGACATTTGAATGTGCATAAAATTGTAGTGGCTGTAAAACAGGCAGAAAAGTTTTAAAAACAGCTCTTAAGTTAATCGAGAAAACAAAGGAACAATGAAAATAAAAAATAAACTTCTACAATGCAGGTATTGGGGGTTGCTTTGATACTCTGTATATCCGCCATTATTCCCTATTTCTTCAACTTACTTTGAATCAATGCGAATACCTTACTAAATACTCTCCAAGGAACCATGTTTCGACCAGGAATATCGAAATACTGCCGTGTCAAAGAAAGTGAAATGCATTGCAAACCTTCTGTCAATAGCAAAGGAAAGATATCTGGAGAAAAAGGAGACAGGATGAAAAGGCGTCTTTCACAGGATATGGAGACATAGGAAAGATGTGAATATAAGCGAATTGTGATGCTTAGGAGTAAGAATGGAATCTGGAAATTCAAACAAACAATTAAACATCTAACTGGTGGTACAGGCACACCCCCTGCAGATACAAACAAGGACATCGGTTAACATATACAGATATTGTGGTTAGGATATGTAAAGAACATTTGTCTCGGCTGCTGTTTTCCCATTGAGGATGTTATATGGTTTCGAAGCACTTTTGGATAATTACGAATGCAGATAATGTAGTACCTGGCTTGTTTGAGAAAAATATTCTTTGTAATCCCATCTGCGTTGATAAAGAATATGGGCATCGTATGAGAGACTTCGGCGTATATAAGCGTGACGATACAAATTTCAAATACGATTACTTTGGTTAGGACATTTTGTCAGAATGAATGAATATGTTCCAGCGCCAAATTGCACTAACTAAAATTAAAACAAGCCATGGAATTGAAATGTCTCTATCTCTGTTTTTCATTGAGTGTTATAGTACTTATCACCAAAAAAACACACAACATATGTTTACATTGTTGAACAAATTTCCACAATGACACAGCAAAAATTAAAAATAACACGACACAGTATGCTTGCTTTGCTAAACAAATTTCCACAATGACTAAGAGAAATTCGAAAGTAGGGGACACTTGAAAAATGTAAACAAATGACCAATCAACCCACATTGATAACATGATCTTCAACGTGCTCTCAAGTTTTAAGTCCTAATGTTCAAAACTTTAGCCATATCAGTTTTCTTATTTTGGTAAATTTTTGGTTTCTATGGCGAATAGTAAAGCATAGCAACAAAAACCCTTTAAAAAGTTAAAGCATATTGTGGTGTGCAAAATGCGTTGGGCAGGCTACAGTGATCGCGATTTCGGCCTTACCGGGAGCCTCATCAGACTGTTTTGCCACTAAATGATTGAAACATCAGTGTGTTGCAGTAAAAATTGGATAGTAGAGGACACTTGAAAAATGTTAACAAACGACTAATCAACCCATGTTAACAACATGCTCTTTAGTCCTAATGTACTAAACTCTAGCCATATACGTTTTATAATTTAGGTAATTTTTTGGTTTCTATAACAAATACAATAGTACAAAACAACAAAAACCCTTTAAAAAGTCAAGGCAAAATGTGGTGTACAAAATGCATTGGGCAGGCTACAGTGATCGCTATTTCGGCCCTACCAGGGGCATCATCAGACTGTTTTGCCACAAAAAGATTGAAACAGCAGTGTGTAGCAGGAAAAAATTGGACAGTAAAGGACACTTGAAAATTGTAAACAAATGACCAAACAACCCACATTGATAACATGAACTTCAACGTGCTCTTAAGTCTTAATGTACGAAACTCTAGCCATATCAGTTTTCTAATTTTGGTAAATTTTTAATTTCTATGCCGAATAAAAGCAAAACAACAAAAACCCCTTTAAAAAATCAAAACTAAATGTGGTGTGCTTAATGCGTTGGACAGGCTACAGTGACCGCGATATCAGACATATCATATTTCTAATTTCGGTAAATTTTTGGTTTCTATCATTGGGCAAGCTACAGTGATCGTGATTTCGGCCTTACCAGGGGCTTCATTAGACTGTTTTGCCACTAAAAGAAGACAGTGTGTTGCAGGAAAAATTGGATAGTAAGGGAAAAATTTGAAAAAATTTGAAAAATTTAAACAAAAGGTTAAACAACCCACATTGACAACATGCTCTTCAACGTGCTCTTAAGTTTTAAGTCTTAATGTACGATACTCTAGCCATATCAGTTTTCTAATTTTGGTAAATTCTTGATTTCTATGCCGAATTAAAGCAAAAAAACAAAAACCCCTTTAAAAAATCAAAACAAAATGTGGAGTGCTTAATGCATTGGACCGGCTACAGTGACCGCAATTTCGGCTTTACCAGGGTTCTCATCAGCCTGTTTTGCCACTAAAAGATTGCAAAATTGGGGTGCGAACAGAGTGAGCGCTGATGCCAAGCGGAGCTGAGCTTATTGGCGCTTATTTTCATGCAATACAAATAAGAGCGGAAAATGCTTTGAAACTGTCTTCTCGTACTCCGCTCGGCGTTCACAACGTTCTGCACAAGCTTATTTGTATTGACTTGTTATGTAACCAGTTTTCTCGCAGTCATAATTTTTGTCGTATTGACAATCTCGGCTAGGCTTTCAGCACGCACTTTGTTCGCACCCTTAGTGTGTTGCTGAAAGCGAGATTTATGGACTGGAACCCCACCCATAGGAACCCCCATAGTACCATTCGACATGCCCATCAGATAGCAACTTTGTTTCTCAACTATCCGAGAGCACGTTCACAATCGCAAGTCTATTGTTTTTCCGTGATTGCTCGTATCTGCACCTGAAGGGCTGTGCTGACGGTAGAGCTCAGTCACTGGATCTACAATGTCCTGTAGCTACTAGAAATTGAATTTGTGTTGGAATTAAGAGGTAAACGAAGAGGAAAAATAAGACGAAGTATACAGATAGAGATCCACCATAGAGCCGAGCTTAGAAGTAAAACGAAAAGAGCAGGCAAAACCAACACGCACAAGACAAAAACAAAGGGAACCTTTCGGACCAGAGAGCAGATCTTATAGGCATGCCGGAATGGCGAGAGGGTTAAGTGCCTAGATGCACCCATAATACTCAGTTCTCCTCTTGCAATTGCAGGGGTATAACACAAAAGGTGCTCTAGCATCTCCAAATCCTACGAGACGAGACGCTACGGTTGTCCACATCCTTTGTATTTTGCACTGCGAGAAAGGCCTGATGTTGCAAGAACCAGCCAGTCATTTTATACGTGGTCTGAGGTCTCGCTTTCCCCAGCCCCAGGATAAGTGACACGCTGAATCCTTGTGACACGCCTTGGCCAACCTGGCTTTAGCGCACTAATCCATCCTACCACGAAGGTACGACAGGAGGGAGTTCAATGAATTAGTAGCACCATCTGAGCTTATAAGCGATTCCGGGCCAGCCTTTCGTTGAACCACTCCATGATGACCCGGACCCAGTACAGTTTTAAATCCTTCCCCATTGGTTAAGACAATCTGTACATACCAGTCACGACATCACATGGCCCGAAGGCAGAGCCTTCACCACCAGCTGAGTGTTCAGGTATATCCTAACATTCCGATCGGGAAGGTTAACTGAATCAAAAGTGAGATAGGCGCTCACCAACGATCCATTTCAGGCTATCCCGTTGGTCGCATGTTTTGCGCCAATCCTTCATGACCCAGGGCCAGGCAGAGCCTGAAAACCTTCCTCGTGGTTCTAAGAAACTTTTTGCATCCCAGTACTGACCCAACATGGCATGAGCGCATCGCCTTTAGCGCTACCTGACTGGCTCGAAATGGAGCCTGGCAGTCCGACCGGGCCAGCCTCTTCAAGCTACACATTGTCCAGAAAACCATATGACTCCCGTTTTCTTAGACCAACTCTGTCCCGATTCGTCCATTTTGTCTGAGCTCATCCGTCACTGCTAAAGATTCAGTGAAAGATGGGATACCTCCAGCTTAGTGCTCCCTCTTAAGAAAAATTGCAACCGGCTCTATCCTTATGACATACGGCTCTATCCTTAGCAACATAGTAGGCGATACGCCATTCAGCCTCGTCGACTTTTAGGTTTCAAACGAGTTCACCGGATAATCATAACCATCATCTTTTGTTGTGAAGAGGACAATTTGTAGATGCGTTTTAAGTGAAATTTGGACAAGATATGTCAACTTAAACTTGGACAAGATATCTCAACTAAAACCCCTCGAGTTTTTAAATTCCAAAGCCCATATCCCTCATTTGGGCTTACGTTTTTTTACTCCATATAATCCCTAAACTAATGCAAAAAAATGTTTGCACCTAACAAAATTTTGCAGCCTTCACAGCAAATTTACCAAAAAATTCTGATTTTGATACCATCTTTGCCCGAAATGGGTATTTTGGGGATTTTTGTAAAAAAATTCGGGCAGAGTTTAGTTTATGTTTTTAATGACACTTTTACCCGCAAAAGTGAAAAAATTACTAAGATATCTCTTTTCGTTTTTTTTTATAGAATTTCAAATTTGGAAATCGGACCACAAACGAAAATTTGGCAGCCCCAACACCCAGCACGGAATAGCTGCGAGCACCACACTGCTTGGTACATTGAAGTCCGATCACTGTGGTGGTCATTGCTCTTACGAGAACCTTAGATGAGAGCTACTGGGCGCGTCCACAGGTTGCGAATAGTGGAATACTCCATAAGGAGTAGCTGCAGAGGCAGTCGCGGCATCAAGCGGAGAGTCTCAGTGAGAGGCCGGGCGGCACCGGCATCCTTTGAATAGCAATAAAATGAAGGGGGAGGGCTAAAAGCCTTTGAATAGCAATGAAATGAGCCTGTTTTGTTAACAATAATGTAATTTTTAAAATTCTGGGAGGCGGCCTAAAAATCCTAATAAAATCTCGAAATCAGCACCTCCTACGTTCTTCGTTATTGAACATAAAATGTTAAAAAGAGAATTGTGTTAAAATTGTTGTATGACAAGGCAAATAAATTTAGCCGTTTCAGAGATATGGGTCGCCGAAGTTTCCAAAGTCGCCAAATAGACAAAAAATTAAAATTTTCAAAACTTTGAGGCCCCAGCAGCACTTGATTAATTCTTCCAATTGTGCTCAAACTTTGGGAATCTTAAAATCTAACAAAATGAAGCATTTTAGGGTGTGCCGCCAAAAAAAATGTATATCGAATTTTTCCCTTTAAGATGAAACCACCCTAATATACACAGAGAGAAAAGTTGATAATAATCGTGCTTATTTGAGTACCATACGGTATTTATAGTAAAGCAACAAAGTAATATTTGCATGGTATGAACGAAATATAAAATGAATAACACCAATTCGGTAATAAAGCTATTACCAAATGAGTACCATACGGTATTTATGGTAAAGCAACAAAGTAATATTAGCATGGTATGAACGAAATATAAAATGAATAATACCATTTGGTAATAGCTTTATTACCGAATAGGTATTCGTGTCAATGCCAATCTGCTACCGTCATTGGTTTTAGTACCAAACCGTATAACCGAATATACCACCCCCTAATGAACCAAAATACCATTGAAAATATTGGTGGTCTTATTTTATTTTGATTATGTATGTTAATAATTACAAAAAATAATGTTACACCATGGCCAACCTCGTTTCTTTGTATTCAGCAATTGATTGCAATACATTGATTTTCGGAACTGGTTTTTATATGAATACAGCAGTGGCGGGCAAATGCATACACATTATTACACATATTTGTGAACGCGACAAGAACATAAGCCCATGGGCTTGGAAATATTACGTGCACACGCACATGTGCCCAACTCTGGAATACTCCAACACACAGCACCGTTACCACACAAGAGCATTTATCATGTTTTTGATATAGATAACGTCCGTAAAGTTTGTACTATTCCCATTTTCATCATTGCCGAGTATTTGAACACGTTTTAAGGAACACAAATCGTATAAAAAATTTTATTAAATTAAAACAACTATGTTTTAATGGCGTCTATATCTTAAGTAAAGGGTGATTTTTTTGAGGTTAGGATTTTCATGCATTAGTATTTGACAGATCACGTGGGATTTCAGACATGGTGTCAAAGAGAAAGATGCTCAGTATGCTTTGACATTTCATCATGAATAGACTTACTAACGAGCAACGCTTGCAAATCATTGAATTTTATTACCAAAATCAGTGTTCGGTTCGAAATGTGTTCATTCACCGTAACGTTGCGTCCAACAGCATCTTTGAAAAAATACGGTCCAATGATTCCACCAGCGTACAAACCACACCAAACAGTGCATTTTTCGGGATGCATGGGCAGTTCTTGAACGGCTTCTGGTTGCTCTTCACTCCAAATGCGGCAATTTTGCTTATTTACGTAGCCATTCAACCAGAAATGAGCCTCATCGCTGAACAAAATTTGTCAAAATTTGAACACATTTCGAACCGAACACTGATTTTGGTAATAAAATTCAATGATTTGCAAGCGTTGCTCGTTAGTAATTCTAATCATGATGAAATGTCAAAGCATACTGAGCATCTTTCTCTTTGACACCATGTCTGAAATCCCACGTGATCTGTCAAATACTAATGCATGAAAATCCTAACCTCAAAAAAATCACCCTTAACAAAGCTAAACGCTACTTTTGCAATACAAACCTGACGCTGCCAATTCTTAACACCCTAATTTGTCTGGTATCAAATGGATACCAAATGGTATTAAAAATATTTGCCAATAACTCTAATAAAATAATACTTGTCGGTATTGATAAATTACCGTCATTTTTCTATCATTGTAAAGGGCTGCTGTACTGCGTTAAGGCAGCATTTTTCCTGAGCGAAACTTTTGATTTCTGACCTCGAATATGTTTGAAATTCTTTTGCTAAACAAAAAAGTACCGTTTCGGTCCAAAAAGTACTTTTCAGTTCTATTTAAAAATTTATATTTGCCATCCCTGATTTAATACCGTTTGGTGTTGGATAATTGAATACCGTTTTGTATTAAACAATTGAATACCGTTTGGTATTGAATAATTCAATACCGACAGGCTTTGGTGGTAAAAAATTTGACCAAAAATTTTGCAAATTTTCCAAAAAAAAAAGTAATCATAATCCGTATAGAATATTTTTGCTCACTTTAATTTCAAGAATATGTCGTTCAAACGTCAGTACCCTAGCTAAATTGTGTCTATTTATGGAAATTTTCATCAAAGGTCATTTAAAGACAACAAGGTTATCATCTCGCCTCTACCTGTTTGCTGCAATGGCATGGCATGGCAATAAAATCGGATGTCAATGTATTCATTTGCCAGGTACCAGAAGAATTCCACGTGTTGATCCCTTTGCGTCTTTAAACCAATGGTGGATATACTAACACATGTGCGCATTATTTCCAAGTCCCCCTGCAAACATTTTTCATAATTTTGGAAGAGTTTTCGTCCCGCGATAAATAAAGCAATCTTCTGAAAGATTTTTACGTAATTGTTCTTCCAAATGAGTAGTGAAACATTTTTCTAGGTTTTATTTTCACGTAACGTAACGTAGGGAGTGTATATGCAATGCATTGCGTTGGCAATAAGGAAAGTTAAGAGTTAGAGGGGGAAAGAGGGAGTAGTGTTTATTGATATTCGTCTTAAATTTCTGAACGTCAATGTCGGTGGGGAAGACATTAGCCAGAATTTGGTTCTGGTTCTGGCGTAAATAAATTTTCTCGGTAATGCATAGTTTGGTCGACTGGCCAATCATTTGGTCGACTGGCCAGGCTACAGTGATCGCTATTTCGGCTCTACCAGGGGCATCATCAGACTGTTTTGCCACAAAAAGATTGAAACAGCAGTGTGTAGCAGGAAAAAATTGGACAGTAAAGGACACTTGAAAATTGTAAACAAATGACCAAACAACCCACATTGATAACATCAAAACAAAATGTGGTGTGCTTAATGCATTAGACAGGCTACAGTGACCGCGATATCAGACATATCAGTTTTCTAATTTTGGTAAATTTTGGTTTCTATCATTGGGCAGGCTACAGTGATCGCGATTTCGGCCCTACCAGGGGCATCGTCAGACTGTTTTGCCACTAAAAGAAGACAGTGTGTTGGAGGAAAAATTGGATAGTAAGGGACACTTGAAAAAAAAATTGTAAACAAATGGCCAATCAACCCACATTGACAACATGCTCTTCAACGTGCTCTTAAGTTTTAAGTCTTAATGTACGAAACTCTAGCCATATCAGTTTTCTAATTTTGGTAAATTTTTGATTTCTATGCCGAATTAAAGCAAAAAAACAAAAACCCCTTAAAAAAATCAAAACAAAATGTGGAGTGCTTAATGCATTGGACAGGCTACAGTGACAGCGATTTCGGCCTTACCAGGGTTCTCATCAGCCTTTTTTGCCACTAAAAGATTGCAAAATTTGGGGTGCGAACAGAGTGAGCGCTGATGCCAATCGGAGCTAAGCTTATTGGCGCTTATTTTCATGCAATACAAACAAGCGCGGAAAATGCTTTGGAACTGTCTTCTCGTACTCCGCTCGGCGTTCACAACGTTCTGCACAAGCTTATTTTTTGTATTGACTTGTTTTGTCGCATTGACAATCTTGGATAGGCTTTCGCACGCACTTTGTTCGCACCCTTAGTGTGTTGCTGAAAATGAGATTTATGGACTGGAACCCCACCCATAGGAACCCCCATAATACCATTCGACATGCCCATCAGACAGCAACTTTGTTTCTCAACTATCCGAGAGCACGTTCACAATCGCAAGTCTATTGTTTTTCCGTGATTGCTCGTATCTGCACCTGAAGGGCTGTGCTGAGCTCAATCACTGGATCTACAATGTCCTGTAACTACTACGTGGAATTTGTGTTGGAATTAAGAGGTAGAAGAGGAAAAAAAAGACAAAGTATACAGATAGAGATCCACCATAGAGCCGAGCTTAGAAGAAAAACGAAAAGAGCAGGCAAAACCAACGCGCCCAAGACAAAAACAAAGGGAACCTTTCGGAACAGAGAGCAAATCTCATAGACATAGATATCGCCCAGTCATGCCCTTCAAGCTTCTAAAAAATGCCGAAATGACGGCGGGTTAAGTGCCTAGATGCACCCACAATACTCAGTTCTCCTCTTGCAATTGCGGGGCTATAAGACAAAAGGTGCTCTAGCATCTCCAAATCCTACGAGACGATAAGGTTGTACACATCCTTTGTATTTTGAGCTGCGAGAAAGGCCTGATGTTGCAAGAACAAGCCAGTCATTTTATACATGGTCTGAGGTCTAGCTTTCCCCAGCCCCAGGATAAGTGACACGCAGTTTCCCAAATCATTCGGCCAGGGCCCTGGCCAACCTGGCTTTAGTGCACTAATCCATCCTACGACGAAGGTGCGACAGGAGGGAGTTTAATGAATCAGTAGCACCATCTGAGCTTATAAGCGATTCCGGGCCAGCCTTTCGTTGAACCACTCCATGATGACCCGGACCCAGTACAGTTTTAAATCCTTCCCCATTGGTTCAAAGACAATCTGTACATACCAGTCACGACATCATATGGCCCGAAGGCAGAGCCTTCACCACCAGCTGAGTGTTCAGGTATATCCTAACATTCCGATCGGGAAGGTTAACTGAATCAAAAGTGAGATAGGCGCTCACCAACGATCCATTCCAGGCTATCCCGTTGGTCGCATGTTTTGCGCCAATCCTTCATGACCCAGGGCCAAGCAGAGCCTGAAAACCTTCCTCGTGGTTCTAAGAAACTTTTTGCATCCCAGTACCGACCCAACATGGCATGACCGCATCGCCTTTAGCGCTACCTGACTGGCTCGAAATGGAGCCTGGCAGTCCGACCGGGCCAGCCTCTTCAAGCTACACATTGTCCAGAAAACCATATGACTCCCGTTTTCTTAGACCAACTCTGTCCCGATTCGTCCATTTTGTCTGAACTCATCCGTCACTGCTAAAGATCCAGTGAAAGATGGGATACCTCCAGCTTAGTGCTCCCTCTTACGAAAAATTGCATACGGCTCTATCCTTATGACATACGGCTCTATCCTTAGCAACATAGTAGGCGATACGCCATTCAGCCTCGTCGACTTTTAGGTTTCAAACGAGTTCACCGGATAATCATAACCATCATCTTTTTTTGTGAAGAGGACAATTTGTAGATGCGTTTTAAGTGAAATTTGGACAAGATATGTCAACTTAAACTTGGACAAGATATCTCAACTAAAACCCCTCGAGTTTTTAAATTCCAAAGCCCAGATCCCCCATTTGGGCTTACGTTTTTTTACTCCATATAATCCCTAAACTAATGCAAAAAAATTTTTGCACCTAACAAAATTTTGCAGCCTCCACAGCAAATTTACTAAAAAATTCTGATTTTTATACCATCTTTGCCCGAAATGGGTATTTTGGGGATTTTTGTAAAAAATTCGGGCAGAGTTTAGTTTTAGTTTTTAATGACACTTTTATCTGCAAAAGTGAAAAAATTACTTACATACAGCGGTCAAAAAAAGTATTCATCATTCAATGTTTTTTTTTTTTAATAAGTCTACAAAAGACAATTGGAATAAAAACATATTAAACTAATGATGCAGTAGTGCTTGTGTGATATATATGTACACAATTTCATTGTTTTTAAAGAAAAAAATAGTATTTATTGGAACAAAAAGGGCCATTTTACAGCTGAACACAAAAAATTAAACAAAAAAAGTATTCATCATTGCAAAAAAACAAAAAAATAAATAACATAATTTAAAAAAATTAATACTTTGTTATTCGACCACCGCGTCTTATAACTTCTTTTAAACGGTTTGACATCGATTGGACTAATTTAGCGGTTATATTTTGGTCTATATTAGTCCATTCCTCCATTATCACCTGTTGCATTTGACTCTTGCTCGAAAAATTGCGAGTTCTCAATTTGCGTTCGAGATGTTCCCAAAGATGTTCAATTGGGTTCAAGTCGGGACTTTGAGGAGGAGTTTTAATGACTTTGGGGCAGTTATACAGCATCCACATCTTGGTATTTAAAGCAGAATGTTTGGGGTCATTATCTTGATAATATTGAAAGTTATTACCAAGCCCAAGTTTTACAGCACTATCTTTTAAATTCCTCTTTAAAATGTCAATGTAATACTTATGATCCATTACTCCATTAATAATTTCAAGATTTCCCGCTCCTGAAGCCGCCATACACCCCCAAACCATTAAACCACCTCCACCATGTTTTACAGTAGCAACTGTGTTTCGTTCTTCAAGCTCTGTATTTGGTTTTCTGTACACTATGACCTTTCCATCGCACCCAAAAAGATTAAACTTGCTCTCGTCTGCAAAAATGACTGTTTTCCAAAATGATTCGGGCTGTTTTACATACATTTTTGCGAAGTTTAGCCTTTTCACTCGGTTTATTTTATTTATAAAGGGCTTCTTACGTGCAGTTCTTCCTCTGTAACTATGCCTTTTGAGTGTATTTCGAATTGTTTGTGTAGTAACTTCCTTCCCTAAATATTCCATAGTGTTTTTACGAAGAATGGTCGCATTTGTCTTCGGAGTTTTCTGAACTTGCCGCACTAGCCAACGCACATCTCCAACTGAAAGTGCTTTTGGTCGACCAGATCTTGGTTTATTGTCAACAGTTTTCGTTTCTGTCCACTTTCTGATGATGGACTGTATAGTAGATCGTGGTCTATTTAATATTTCACTGAAAGTTTTTTGAGTTAAACCATTCCTGTGGTGTTTTATTATCAAAACTTTTACCTCATCAGAAACCTCGTTTTGCTTACGACCCATTTTGACAAAAACTATATTTTCAATGAAATTAAATATTTGCTGTCAAGGGCAAAGCCTCCTTTACTAAATAAAACAGAAAAGGGGGATTCCCAAATAATATTTGAATTTGACTTTGATGATAGCACATCAATGATGAATACTTTTTTTGTTCTGTTTTTGGTGTTATTATATAAAATTGCATTTTTTGCGCTAATTAAATTTATTTTTTGAATTTATTTTAAAACATATTACGAAAAATAAACTATTGCATAAAACTGCATTATTTGTTTACTTTAAATTTTCTTCAATTACCCAAAATAAGTGAATTTATTATCAATTTTGCTAATGATGAATACTTTTTTTGACCGATGTATCTCTATTCTTTTTTTTTTCATAGAATTTCAAATTTGGAAATCGGACCACAAACGAAAATTTGGCAGCCCCAACACACGGCACAAGATAGCTGCGAGCACCACACTGCCTGGTACATTGAAGTCCAATCTCTGTGGTGGTCATTGCTCTTACGAGAACCTTAGCTGATAGCGTCCACAGGTTGCGAATAGTGGAATACTCCATAAGAAGTAGCTGCAGAGGCAGTTGCGGCATCAAGCGGAGAGTCTCAATGAGAGGCCGGGAGGCACCGGCATCCTTCGAATAGCAATAAAATGAAGGGGGAGGGCTAAATCCTTTGAATAGCAATGAAATGAGCCTGTTTCGTCAACAATAATGTAATTTTTAAAATTCTGGGAGGGCGCCTAAAACTTTTCTGGAGGTGCTTGGCCCACCCTACCGGAGACCCCTCTACGGTTATGGTTACTATCTCTCTACCTTAATTAAAAAAAACAAAGGACTGGCCATCAGCACAAGAGTTACCTTGCCGTTTTTAGGGACATAGACTTCATTATCTCGAAATCAGTACTTCTTACGTTCTTACGTTCTTCGTTATTAAACATAAAACGTTAAAAAGAGAATTGTGTTAAAATTGTTGTATGACAAGGGCAAATAACTTTAACCGTTTTAGAGATATGGATCGCCGAAGTTTCCAAAGTCGCCAAATAGCCAAAAAATTTAAATTTTCAAAACTTTGAGGCCCCAGCAGCACGCGATAACATCTTCCAATTGTGCTCACATTTTGGGAATCTTAAAATCTAACAAAATGAAGCATTTTAGGGTGTGCCGCCAAAAAAAATTGTACATCGAATTTTTCCCTTTAAGATGAAACCACCCTAATATACACAGAGAGAAAAGTTGATACTAATCGTGCTTATTTGAGTACCATACGGTATTTATAGAAAAGCAACAAAGTAATATTTGCATGGTATGAACGAAATATAAAATGAATAATGCCAATTCGGTAATAAAGCTATTACCAAATGAGTACCATACGGTATTTATGGTAAAGCAACAAAGTAATATTAGCATGGTATGAACGATACCTAAAATTAAAAATATCTTTTGGTAATAGCTTTATTACCGAATTGGTATTGGTGTCAATACCAATCTGCTTCTGGGTTTTGTACCAAATCGTTCTTGGTTTTAGTAACAAACCGTATAACCGAATATCCCACCCCCTAATGAACCATAAAATATCATTGAAAATATTTGTGGTCTTATTTTATTTTGATTATATATGTTAATAATTACAAAAACTAATGTTACACCGTGGCAAACCTCGTTTATTTGTATTCAGCAATTGATTGTAATCCACTGATTCCCAGAAGTGGTTTTAATATGAATAAACCAGTGGCGGGCAAATGCATACATACTATTACACATATTTGTGTACGCGACAAGAACATAAACCCATGGGCTTGGAAATATTACGTGCACACGCACATGTGCCCAACACTGGAATACTCCAACACACAGCACCGTTACCACACAAGAGCATTTATCATATTTTTGATATAGATAACGTTCGTAAAGTTTGTACTTTTTCCATTTTCATCACTGCCGAGTATTTAAACACGTTTTTAAGCACACAAATCGTATAAAAAATTTTATGAAATTAAAACAACTATTTTCTAATGGCGTCAATATCTTAAGTACAAAGCTAAACGCAACTTTTGCAATACAAATCTGACGCCGCCAATTCTTAACACCCTACTTTGTCTGGTATCAAATGGATACCAAATGGTATTAAAAATATTTGCCATTAACACTAATAAAATAATACCAGTCGGTATTGATAAATTACCGTAATTTTTCTATCAGTGTAAAGGGATGCTGTACTGTGTAATCAGTATTCGTTAAGGCAGCATTTTTCCTGAGCGAAACTTTTGATTTCTGACCTCGAATATGTTTGAAATTCTTTTGCTAAACAAAAAAGTACCGTTTCGGTCCAAAAAGTACTTTTCAGTTCTATGTAAAAATTTATATTTGCCAACCCTGATTTAATACCGTTTGGTGTTGAATAATTGAATACCGTTTGGGGTTGAATAGTTGAATACCGTTTGGTATTGAACAATTGAATACCGTTTGGTATTGAATAATTCAATACCGACAGGCTTTGGTGGTAAAAAATTTTACCAAAATTATGGGAAATTTTCCAAAAAAAAATAATTCGCATAGAATATTTTTGCTCACTTCAATTTCAAAAATACGTCGTTCAAAACTCAGCACCCTAGCTAAATTGTGTCTATTTATGGAAATTTTCATCAAAGGTCATTTAAAGACAACAAGGTTATCATCTCGCCTCTACCTGTTTGCTGCAATGGCATGGCATGGCAATAAAATCGGATGTCAATGTATTCATTTGCCAGGTACCAGAAGAATTCCACGTGTTGATCCCTTTGCGTCTTTAAACCAATGGTGGATATACTAACACATGTGCGCATTATTTCCAAGTCCCCCTGCAAACATTTTTCATAATTTTGGAAGAGTTTTCGTCCCGCGATAAATAAAGCAATCTTCTGAAAGATTTTTACGTAATTGTTCTTCCAAATGAGTAGTGAAACATTTTTCTAGGTTTTATTTTCACGTAACGTAACGTAGGGAGTGTATATGCAATGCATTGCGTTGGCAATAAGGAAAGTTAAGAGTTAGAGGGGGAAAGAGGGAGTAGTGTTTATTGATATTCGTCTTAAATTTCTGAACGTCAATGTCGGTGGGGAAGACATTAGCCAGAATTTGGTTCTGGTTCTGGCGTAAATAAATTTTCTCGGTAATGCATAGTTTGGTCGACTGGCCAATCAATTACAAATGGGCGTGAGTTCCTGGCAAGTCTTGTATTCCTGGTGAACATCCTAATGTCAGGGATAAGAAAACGAATATCCCTGGACAACACGCCATGAAAGTAACGATAGAGCAGTACAACGCTACCCACATTTTGACGTTGTTCAAGAGAAGCAAAAGAGTTGGATGCTCTACTGTCCCCAATCAATACCATCGCTCTCCGTTGAACCTGGTCAAGTAGCTCCAAGGATTAAGTTGGAGCTCCTGCCCATAAATGAGAGTTATATTCCATCCTCGGCCTGATGTAGGTAGTATAGATATTGAGAAGATCAGTAGGGGTGAAATACTTCCTGCACCGCTTAAGAAAGCCCAAACACTGGAAAGCTTCTTTCGACACTTCGAATACGTGTTTTGAACAACGGACATCACATTGTATTTTCGTGCCCAGAACATCAAGAGCATCTGACTGCTCAATATCTATATCGTCGACAGATATCGACGACTGTAGTGGGTCAGGAATTGGCTTGTGAGACAAGAAATAGCACTACGTCTTCTGTGCGTTAAAGTCTACTCTGTTCATTATGCCCCTTTCGGAAATCGCCATTTAATCCTGGGAGAGCGTCTCATATATAATGCGCCTCCTGTGCACAATTTCTTGAGGACTGGGCCTATGGTCGAATGAATATGACTGACACAGACTACTGTCATCGGCAAATGGGTAGAATGGATTCGAAGTCTGACCCAATAGATCGTCAATGAAAATAAGAAAAAGGGAAGGGGAAAGGACAGAGTCTTGCGGCATACCTGCGGTCAATGCATACTCATAGGATGAGAACCCATCTACAAAAAATCGTATAATGTGATCTCAGGGAAAGCTCGATATAAATCGAACGAAGTTATTACCGACTCCAAAAGCGACAAGCTTTGATAAAAGTGCACCGTGCCAGACTCTATCAAATGCCTTGGAGATATCCAGAGCCACGACCTTACTATCATCAAACTGGTGGATAGAGAAAACCCAACGTTTCGACAGAAATTCCATTAGTTCTCCCGTAGAGCGATTTCTGCGGAACCCATACTGTCTGTCGCTAAGAAGGCCATTGTACTCTAAGTATCTCACAAGATAATGGCTAACCATACTCTCCATAACCTTGGAGAGCGCGGAGTACTTTGCAATTGGCCGGTAATTCGCAGGGTTGTTCGCCTCGCCTTTTTTGGGGATGCGTGCCGAATGTTCGCAACCTTCCAACACGCCGGGAAAACTCACGAACGGCAAGCAAGTTTGGAAAGGTTGCGAAGTGGACGAGCACGCGTCGAAGAACAATTAGAAAGAACAAGTGACCCCAACGTTCCGACAGAAATTCCATTAGGTCCCCCGTAGAGCGATTTCTGCGGAACCCATACTGTCTGTCGCTAAGAAGGCCATTGGACTCTAAGTATCTCACAAGATTATTATTAACCATACTCACCATAACCTTGGAGAGCGCGTAGCATATCGCAATTGCCCGGTAATTCGAAGGGTTGTTCGCCCCACCTTTATTGGGGATGGGTGCCGAACGTTCGCAACCTTTCAACGCGCCGGGAAAACTCACGAACGGTAAGCAAGTTTGAAAAGGTTGCGAAGTGGACGAGCACGCCTCGAAGAACAATTAGAAAGAACAAGTGTTGGTATAACCTTTGAGGCAGGAGATTTATTAACGTCGAGATCCGCAGGGATCTCAAAAAAATGTCTGAGGCATCAAACAAGATACACGTTCAATCACGGTGCGTGTTTGATTGCTAAACGGCAAGGAAGAATTTCCTGTAAACATTTCAGCCAGTAGATTAGCCTTATCAACCGGGTCAGTGACCTGGTCATCCTTAACAAGAGTCCCTTGTAGAAGCAATAACTTCAGCGTCGAGACGCTGTTTGTATAGAAACTTTTCGTATCTAAGTACTCTGGCACACGAAATTCTTCCTGTTTACGCAGTATTTTGGTATTGGCATTTTCGTTCAGACGCCAATTCCTAAATGGATTCTCTTTTGATCTGACAGCATCTCTTCCTGCCCGGTTAAACCAAATTGTATCCTTTGATTTAACCGAAAAATTCTTAGTCGGAATGAACGATCCCATTCCTATTATCATTAGACAATCCATTGCATGTGCGGAAGTTTTAGCAACAATTCGCGACGATTCTTTTACAACCCATTGCGTTATATTCTTCCGAATGACTCGTAAAACACTCATCTAGGTTACCATTGGGCCATCCATTGCGTGCGCGGACGTTTGTTACGCAACCCATTACGTTATAATCGTCCAGATGATTTGTTTTTTTAATCAGCTAAGCTAACTTTTCGCGATTGTTTTTATTTTCAAGCCTGATGCGTTTAGGACTTGTATTGAATTATGTTATTCGATGTTTTGTTTTGTGTGGACAACTTCTAAAACACCAAACAGAATTCTCACTAGGCTTATATGACGATTGGTACTTATATGAGGAGTAATACAAATATTTTTTGAGATTTTTCCGTAGTTGTTTCATTTTTGATGCGCAACCCTTTTAGAGCAATATTTAAGATTCCAAAACACTTACAATATTTGTAACTCGTCCAGGCGAGTAATCCGCAACACTTCTAGAAGAGTATTTTATTAATCTTCCAAAACACTCGTTTGTTACTCGGCCACACCATTCTAAGATCTTTCAAGACTCTTCTAACTTACACTTTAGCAACTCATGCGGAAGATTCGCCTTGATGACTCACGACGGGAGAATCGTCTACGACTTTTAGACAAGCTCGTCTACGATTGTAAAGATTCGAGGAAGATTGTTTGGCGATCAAAAATGTTTGCAGGGTATGGGCATAAAAGTTCTGGTGTACCTACACAGTCATGTGCAATTGTGTGTATGCATTTGCCTATGCCTGCTTTAAACGGTTTTATTACGATAAATATACCTGATTAGCCATCAGTTTAGGCAACATTCAATCTCACCAGCCGATTGGCATATTCTAAGTACGCACTACACGCATTGGCACTGGAAAACTATTCCGATTAGAGGAAAAACACAATCAACAGACGATTGACTGGCTATGCTATTTAATCTTCTATTTCGGTAATATTTCTAGCTATCCCGCCTTGCCTTATGCAGGCAGACTAAGTAATGATAAGGACTGGTGGGTATAAATAATGGTGTTGGAATTAGACCTTCACAGTGTTAATTCAGAGTTGCTAGAAGACGTTTGGGGAAAGCGAACAACTTTAGTCAAAAATGTTTCTCTATTTTCTAATTGCCTTGTGTTCGGCAATTTTGTTCTATTTCAAATGGTCCTATGGCCATTGGCAACGTTTGGGCTTTCCTTGTGTTGAGGCCCAAATACCATTTGGAGTTTTGGATCCCGTCATCAGAACTTGGAAAAAGTCAGTGGGCATGGCCATTTATGATATCTACACCAAAACCAAAGAGCATAAATTTGTGGGCATCTATTTGATAAATCGTCCGGCTTTATTGATACGCGATGCTCATTTGGCACGCAGTATGTTAACCAAGGATTTTGTCAGTTTTCATGATCGCGGTTTGTATGTCGATGAAGTGCATAATCCCATGTCGGCGGGTTTATTTTTCCTAAAAGGACAACAATGGAAATCTTTGCGATCAAAGTTGACTCCTTCGTTTACTTCGGGAAAGCTCAAGTCTATGTTTGGTACCATCAATGAGGTATCCAGTCGAATGGTTGAGCATATGCAATGTAAGCTGCCGGAAGATGGCAGTTATAAGAGCATAGAAGTTAAACAGCTATTTGCGACGTAAGTTAAGATACTGAAAAATTAGAATCTATTGCTCAAAACTATGGTGCCTTGTGTTTTTTCTTTGTTGCAGATATTCCATTGATATAATTGCCTCCTCCATATTTGGCATGGAGGTCAATAGCTTTAAGGATCCCCAAAATGAATTCTTTGCTGTGAGTCGAAATGTCAATGAGAACACATATAGCGGTGTATTTCGAGGAACTTGTCAATTTATGTACCCAAGGTAAGTAAAAACCAGCCGGACCTAATCTTGGCAAACCACCACCATGGATTCTGGGAAAAAATTTACACAACCTAAATGTTGTTGAAGAGTATAATTTTACTCTATGTAGCAAAGTTTCTAGGAACCGATAAACGAGAGATCGTTTTATATGGGAGCCAAATCGGGTTAAAATCCTATTTGGACCGTACTGGTTACCCATACCACAATTTTCCAAACCGCCAGATCTCGGAGATGTGTGCACCGATTTAAGCGAAATTTTGTGTGACCCCGTTACGGTACCCTAAATACACGAAATTGGTGTACAATTTTAGGGTCAAATAACCCGGGGGGACACCCCATCCCAAAACCCACCCGGACGGACATGTTGACCGATTGGGTCATTATGGGTATCAAAAGGTATTTAAGAGTAGAATACGAACTTGATATACAAATTTCGCCCAACGCGTTCGGGGGCCCACCACTCCCCCACAAAGACTCTTTCACCGCTTTGGCAAATATGGGTATCAAATGAAAAGTGTTTAAAAGTAGAATACAAATCTGACATAAAATTGTATTCCTCGGTGTCTGAGGGGCCTACCCACGCTCCAAAACCCACCCGCATGGACACGTTTACCGATTGGGACAATATGGGTATCAAACAAAATATATTTAAGAGTAGACTACGAACTTGGTCAACAATTTTTTCCTAAAGTGTTCGGGGGATCCCTTCACCCCAAAAAAAACCCCAACAGGACTCTTTCATTGCTTTGAGCAAAATGAACATCAAATGAATGGTTTGAAGGGCCTCTCCACGCCCCCGAAATCCCCCGCAGGGCATATTTACCAATTGGGACAATATGGATATCAAATGAAAGATACTTAAAAGTAGTGTAAGAATCGTATATATAAATGTATTCCTTGAAAGTGTCAAAGGGCAATCGCCTACCTAAAAAAAGGAATTAAAAAAAAATAAACGAAGGCCGATCCGGTTAGAATAGGACAGCAATAAAAGGTCTTTGGTAGTAGAGTACACTTTTTACCTTCAAATTGGGATAGACACAGTAGGTAAATGTGGTAACCCAAGTGTTAGCTTTGAAATATGATTTTGAATGCAGATAACAAAAAAAAAATATTTAGTGTGGATCTGAACGAGACCTGTGCCCTGAATATCTTAATCGCCACCTTCAAAATGCTTGACATTATGGGGCTCAAACAACATCGTGTTCTAGAACGATGCTGATATTATTTCAGTGTCCACCCACTAAACTCCCTTCAAACCGACCATGTTTGCCTGCTATGGCAATAAGGAGGTCAAATAATAGGTATTTGTAAGAAGAAAACGAATTCGATATCCAATTTTGAGGCCAAGTGTTTACGGGGTAGACCTACCCCCAATAAACTTCCCCTAAACCAATTGCAATTGTGGCTCAAATAATAGGAATTTAACAATAGTACCCCTCAAACTGGACATATTTGTGGACTATGGCAAAATTGGGGCCCAAATCTGATATCCGTTTTATGGTCAGGTGTTTTAGGGACGACTCATCTATTAAACTCCCTCGGAACCACACATATATACCGACTATAGCAATATGTAGCTCAAACGAGGTTTATGGGTTGTAAAGTATAAATCTAATATCCACTTTCGGGCAAAGGGTTTGGTTACTCCAATACACCACCAAAACCAAGAGAATGAAGCAGATCTAACATCCAAACTTTAATGATTGGACCCTCTCCTTGCCCAATATTCAAAAGCGCCAGATCTCGGGGATGCGAAATTTAGTACGTTTAAAATAACCCAAAGGCCCGCAAAATTGAAATTTAAACCAATAATGACAATATTAGGCTCAAATGAAATGTATTTGAGACTAGAGAACGAATCTGATACATGGGGTACCACCTCACCGCCAAAAACACTCCCATACCGGACATATTTACAGACCATAGCAATATAAGGCTCAAATGAAATAAAATTTGGGAGTAGAACACCAATATGATATCCACATTTGGGTGACATATCTGAGAGGCCGTACCGGCACACCCAAACCGGACTTTTTTCCTGACCGAATCAGTATAGGGTTCCGATAAAATAAGAGAGTGAAAGAAGGCGCAGCGAAGCGGGCACTATCCAGAATAGAGAACGAATCTGATACATGGGGTACCACCTCACCCCCAAAAACACTCCCATATCGGACATATTTACAGACCATAGCATTATGAGGTTCAAATGAAATAAAATTTGGAAGTAGAGCACCAATATGATATCCACATTTGGGTGACATATCTGAGAGGCCGTACCGGCACAACCAAATAGGACTTTTTTTCTGACCGTGTCAGTATAGGGTTCAGATAAAATAAGAGAGTGAAAGGCGCAGCCAAGCGGGCACTATCCAACTAGCCAGCCAGAGGACCTATCCCATCACAGGTTTTGGACCTGTCCCATTTCCTTTCGGGCGCCTTATTTGAACGTCTACAGCGGTCTGCATCATCAGTGTCTCTTTAGAGGGTCCTCTATTAGGTTATAGGGCCAATTAGTTAGCCATGATTGTTTATCATTAAAAAAAAAACTTCCACACTACCCTTGACCTTGCATATTTTTTGCAAGTTTGCTTTAAACGCTCAAGTCGTTAAAGAGAAACCCAAAATGAAATTTACCCACTTACATTGCTTATGGCCAAAAATAAATCCTCAAATGGTCTTTCAGCAAACAAGTTATGATGCCAAATGTGTTTTCTTTTGCTCTTCTATGTTTCAGTTTAGAGAAATTCTTTCAACGTCTGGGTTGGACAGAACCGGCTCCTGATTCTATGAAGAAACTTGTTCGCCAAACAATTGAGTGTCGTGAAAAGCACAACATAGTGCGTAAAGATTTGCTGCAATTGCTGTTGCAACTAAGAAATACGGGAAAAATCAATGGCGATGATGATGACGAATGGTCGGCCAAGAAAACTAAAGGTAATAGTCATCCAAACAAGAAAAGGAAGTTAAATTCCTATTTAAATGCATGTATATTGAAATTTTGTTTGCATTTTCCTCTCTAGATGCTCTAGTTAACATGTCTGTGGAAATGATAGCCGCACAATTGTTTCTCTTTTATGCGGCCGGTTTTGAGACCTCGGCTGCCACCACTGCCTTTACCCTCTATGAGCTGGCTTTGTATCCCGAATGGCTACAAAAGGCCCAAGAAGATGTTCAAAATGCTTTGGAAAAACATGGTGGCTGTCTAAGCTATGAGGCTTTGAGTGACATGAAATTTTTAGATTTATGCATAATGGAGACAACACGCAAATATCCAGGACTGCCTATCTTAAATCGAGAGTGCACTCAAGATTATCCACTGCCCAACAGTGATTTGGTGATCAAAAAGGGCACACCCATAATAATCTCTTTATTTGGTATACATCGCGATGAGGAATATTTCCCGGATGCCTTGGGTTATAACCCAGAGAGATTTTTGAATGAGGATTATGAGGCGGCAGCATATATGCCTTTTGGCGAGGGGCCTAGACATTGCATAGGTAACGATGAGAAGAAAAGAAACAACAACCAACCTACTTCTCTTACTGATTTCATTGTTTTTGTTTTCGTTCCTCCACTTTCAGCTCAACGCATGGGAAAATTAAATGTCAAGGTAGCCATAGCTCAAGTATTAACCCATTTTAATGTGGACATCAGCACCGATCACAAAGAAATTGAATTTGATAATTTCGGCATACCCATTATGCCAAAGGGTGGAGTACCAGTAAGACTAGCAAGAAAAGAAAAAGTCATAGTATCTTAGTTATAAGAAAATTTAGTAATAAAAACTACAAATAGAAAAAAATTGTTTTAAATTCCAAATATTTAATTGAGGAGAAAATTGATAAAAAACAAGTAAAAGCGTGCTAAGTTCGGCCGGGCCGAATCTTATATACCCTCCACCATGGATCGCATTTGTCGAGTTCTTTTCCCGGCATCTCTTTTTAGGCAAAAAAATGATATAAGAAAAGATTTGCTCTGCTGTTAGAGCGATATCAAGATATGGTCCGGTTTGGACCACAATTAAATTATATGTTGTAGACCTGTGTAAAATGTCAGCCAATTCGAATAAGTATTGCTGTAACGGCCGTATTTATTTACCTTGATTTTTTATGAATGTTGATTATTATAATTATATGTTTGACAATTTGAACTTAATTTATATTTTCCTTAACTGTCCCAACTACCCTCATAAATTGTAATTTTTGTTGAGAGAAAATATGTTTTACTTTTGTATTTCATTGTTTCAAATTGTTCCATTTTAATTCCATTGGATACTAGATTGTTTTCATGATTTTACTTGTCCCTTTATAAGTCATTACATTTAGCTATAAGTTGTCATTCTTTACCGTATCTTGACAAATAAAGAGACTGCAAACCTAAGTCTTCATCGTCTTGTTTTCCTTTTTATAAAATCATATTAAACATAAAAATAAAATTAATACCAAGACACTAGCTGACCTTCGGGACTCCAGTGGCTGGTAATAATCTGAGGACAAATACTGATTATTATCTTATTTGAACCAGATTAATAAATAATAATACTCCTCTAAATAATCATTTATTACAATTGGCGCCCACCGTAAAATTTTTAAATATTTTGCTGAAAATTCTACAACAGTTTTGCATAAAATATTTAAATTTTTGCAAAACATAATTTTCGCAAAATAAAAGAAGAAACGTGTTTCGCATTTATTCAATTGCCGTCCACTTATGCTGCTGTTGCCGTCGCTATCATCAGGTTGAGTTGTTTGTTGTTGTTACAAAAAGGGAATCACCATACGTGAGTCATCGCCCACGGTTGGTTGTTGTTGTTGTGACTCCCGCATGTTTTAACTCCACATCTCATTGCTGTTGCTTCAGCTCCAGTCTATCAACAGTCTAGGCAAAGGGTTTTGTTGTTGCGAAAACATTTCTTCTTCCCAGCATTTCGTTTTACCAGTGTGTTGTTGCTTTGCTGTGATCATCACATCAAGAGATATACACATTGCCTACCAAGCCGCTGTTCCAATATCACTTCGTAACTTGTGCTTGTGCATATGTTGGTTTCGCTCATCACACACAAGTTGTTGTTGGAGTAAGTCTTGCTTAAAGCTTTAGCTGTTTCTCCCATTGGTGTCGATTAAATTCTCTTGCTCTCACTGGAATTCGAAGTGTTTTACGTTCCATCAATCTTTAAGATTCGAACATACATACATACTCTTCTGGAGAAAGATATTCTCTTAGATAGACTCAACAGGGTTACCATCAAGCCTTAATAAAGAAAATTCTTGCAATGAAGAAAACGCCAAGAACAACCATGAATTCTTTAAGCGCAGGTATTGTGGATAGCCAAAACCCAAATAACACCATGAATTCTAATGGAAATAATGCAGTTTCTACGGTAAATAACGATCAGAATTCGAACATGGGTCAAGTGGCAATTGATCAGTCTGCTAATACCGAAACTAGTAGGACTATGCCATCGACCAGTTCACATCAAAATAATTTCCAATTTCAAGGCTCAGCCCCAGCAAATATGCATCAATCGTCATCTAATATTCCAAATGCTAGTACGGCTTATTCAGCACTGAACGCAGATTTTTCCGATCGGAATAGCCAGAGTTCGTCAAATAATAACAACTTAAACGAGCAGTTAATTGCATCATTGTTAAGTAATGTCCAAGTAAGACCGCAAATTAGCGCCACATTTAGTACTTGCAGCGCACGTTTTAACGGCTCAAGTGATAAGGAAAATGTGGAGGATTTTATTGCAACAATCCTGGTCTACAAGGAATCGACACACATTTCTGATCGTTTGGCTCTTATTAGTATGCCCCTTTTGTTAGAAGGATATGCATCATCATGGTGGCAAGGAGTTAAAGATGAGGCTAGCACATTCGAGGATGCTATTAATCTGTTAAGAAGTGCATTTGCGCCCATCAAATCTGATTGGAGAATTTACTCCGAAATTTTTAAGGACAAGCAGAAACCGACTGAAAGCACTGACAGTTTTATCTGCAGAAAACGGCGGTTATTTGCATTATTAAAAGAAAAAGTTTCCCAGCGTGCTATTATTGATATGATCTACTATCAAATCAATGTCAACATTCGGGAGAAAGTGCCAAGAGAAGCTGTGAAAACGTTTCAGGACCTTCTCAGTAGCGCTCGAGAAATAGAGCTATTCATGACTGAAAATAAGACAGAAATTGTCATTAAACCCCAACTTTCTCGAGAAAAGACAAATGTTCGTTGTTCATACTGCCGTAAAAAGAACCACACAGCCGATGTATGTTACAAGCGAATAGAGGTCGAAAAGAGGGGAAAGACCAAAGATGAAGTAAAATTGAACTGCTATGGCTGCGGTGCTGCAGGATTTTACAGGTCAAACTGTCCAAAATGCAACTACAAAGAGATAATGGAAAGCCCAAAGGAACTAAACTTAAATAGTATTCAAACCACAATTGTTGGTAGAAATGTTCCAACCATAAATATAAATGTCAATGGATCGGACCAAGAAGCTTATCTGGACACAGCTGCCAGGACAAGCATAGCTGGTTACGAACTTTTTATGTTATTGAAGAAAAAGGAGGTCCCATTTCAAGAAGTATTTGCAGAGGTGACATTGGCTGACGGAAGTTCGAGAAAAGAAATGGTCTTATCGACCATAGCCTGTATTCTTATAGGCAAACGTTTTAAACGAATTCGTTTTGTTTGCTTGCCAAAGGCAAGAAACAATCGAACCCTAATTGGTATAGATTTTCTGGAGCAATGTGGAATGGTTATGGATTTAGCACAAAGGACTTGGCATTTTGTTGACGAACCATCCAAAATCTTTGAATTTAAATGTACGCCATCTAAGGCTATTGAAAAACGTAGTCAAATGAATGCTAGTACAACAAAAACCGAAAGGGAGAAAGAAAACGTTCAAGATTTTTTATCATGGTTTGTAGCATATGGCGAAGAAGACCCAACACATCCAAATAATGTTGCTGAATTTCCCGCCAACGACTACTCTCCAGGAGGTATCACAAAAATATTTGCTGATGCTATACCACAGGATTTTGAAATCCCAAATGAAAATAATTTATTCCCTCCATTGAAGAAAATGAAAAAACAAGCGGAAACTGAAGTTTTACCGCAAGCGGTTACATTAAACGCGATCGATTTTGAATTTCGAGAAAACGAAGCTGAACATTTGACTGAAAGTCAAAAAGATTTATTGAAAAGCGTTATCAATAAGCATAACGACATATTTGAAAATATTGTTGCTCCAATAGCCAACATTGAGCACAAAATTAATACCGGAAATCATCTGCCAATAGCCAATCCACCATACCGGATCTCACCAGCTATGAAAGTGAAGTTGAAGGCAGAATTGGATAAAATGTTGCAAGATGGAATCATAGAAGAAAAGGAATCTCCCTGGGCATTTCCAGTGGTACTTATACCTAAAAAGGATAATGAAATTCGACTGTGCGTAGACTATCGCAAATTAAATGCTATAACTGTCACCGACACATATCCATTACCTCGAATTGATGACCTACTTCATGCAGCTAAAGCAACACCGTATATGTCGACATTAGACTTAAAATCTGGGTACTGGCAAATAAAACTTGCAGAAGAAGATAAGCTTAAAACAGCTTTCACCACACCATTCGGTATATTCGTATTTAACCGAATGCCATTTGGACTCAAGAACGCTCCGGCCACTTTTCAAAGAATAATTGACAAGTTTCGCTCAAGTCTGCCAAAGCTCTTAATACTGGCTTATCTTGACGATATTATTATTTGCTCTCCAAATTTTGAGACCCATTTGTCTGATTTAGATCAAACCTTCGAGAAGCTTAAAAAGTTTGGTTTTCATTTGAATGACAGAAAATGTTTTTTCTGCAGATCAGAGGTCAAATACTTGGGACATATTTTGACTACAAGCGGTATTAAAATTGACCCAGAGAAATCTGCAGCCATAATTAATCGGCCAAAACCGAAGAATTTGAAACAGCTCATGTCTTTTCTTCAAACATGCTCTTGGTTTAGGCGATTTATTCCCGATTTTTCCAAAGTTGCCAGACCCCTATCGAATTTGACAAAGAAGAAAGCTACATGGAACTGGGGGAACGAAGAAAACCAGGCATTTAATAAATTAAAGCAGCTGTTAAGTTCTCCTCCAGTATTGCAACAAGTTCAAGAATCGGCACCATTCCTTCTTAGAACAGACGCGAGCAACTACGCGATCGGGGCTGTACTATTGCAGGGGGAGAAAGATAAAGAACACCCTATAGAGTACGCCAGCCGTCTGCTTATACCCGCAGAACGCAATTACTCAACAACTGAACGTGAAGCTCTAGCCGTTGTTTGGGCTATACAGAAATTTAGAGGCTATGTAGAAGGTTCGGAAATCACCATTTTAACTGATCATCAGCCGCTGAAATGGCTCTTTGCTTTAAAATCTCCAACAGGAAGACTAGCACGATGGTCTTTATTTCTACAAAGCTATAATCTACGCTTCGAATATACCCCTGGAAGGCAAAACGTCGTAGCAGATACTCTTTCTCGTCCACCATGCGAAAGCGAACAATGTTGCATTTCATGCGAATGTAACTCGATTGATATCGATTTTCCTAGAAAAGGATCCGAAGAATTTCGCAAATCCCAGCTTGACGATCCCGAGCTCAAGAAAATCATTGACTCATTTGAACAAAATGATGAAAATTCATACAGACACGCAAGTCGTGGCTACATAATGGTCGACGGAATTCTGTATCGTTATTGCTCTGAACAAGACTCGGAAAACGGCCAGCTTGTCATACCAAACTCTTTACGAGAAGAAATCTTACAAAAATACCACAAAGACGCCACAGCAGGACATTATGGCATAGACAAAACTATTGCTCGTATTGCCCCATTGTTTTATTGGTCTGGAATTAGATCGGATATCACGAAATATGTGAAAGCATGCGACGAATGCAAAAAGTACAAGCCGAGTAATATGAAACCAGCTGGATTGTTGCAAACCGTCAGTAGTAGACAGCGATTTGAAATTATAGCCGTTGACTTATTTGGACCATTACCACGAACTAGCAATGGACATCAATGGATCCTCGCCGTCGAAGACATCTGCAGCAGATGGATGGAATTGTTTGCCCTTAAAGAAGCATCGGCAGAAAATTGTGCTTTAATCTTACTGAACGAAATCATACTTCGATATGGCGTTCCACGCAGAATTCATACTGATAACGGATCTCAATTTATATCTGCCTTGATGCAAAAATTGACTTTTTGTTTGGGAATCCAGCAGACTTTCACTCCAGTGTATCACCCAGAAGCGAATCCTGTGGAAAGAAAGAACAGGGATCTTAAAACCCAACTGTCAATTTGTGTTGGCAAGGATCATACCCAATGGAATTTAATGTTGCCATCAATTCGTTTCGCAATGAACACTGCAAAATGTGATAGTACAAAGCACACTGCGGCATATCTTACGTTTGGAAGAGAATTGAGATCTCCTACCGAAGTGCACTATGACTTCAAAGCCATAATCAAAAGTGAGAACTTTATACCGCAAATCACACCACACTTATTGAGATTAGCAGATACCCTTGAAATCGCTAATGAAACACAAGAGAAAATGCAAGACAAAAATAAAGAAAACGTTGATCGAAAACGCAAATCTCAAAATGATTATCAAATTGGCGACAAAGTATTGGTCTCAACGCATGTCTTAAGCAAAGCAAGTCAAAATTTAACTTCAAAGTTTACACCACGACGTGATGGGCCATATCTTATTATTGGGGAAAAAGGATCAGCTTGTTACACAATAGCTAAGACTGATGACCCAAACACACCAATATCAACACATCATGTTTCAGCGCTCACACCATATGAAGGCGATGCTTCTGCACCAATCTACCCGATTCGGAAAAGAGGTCGTCCGAAAACAACAACCAATACAAACGCACATCAGCAACGGCTGCACACACCAGCAACCCAACACAACAATCAACCGAATGCGGGCACTACTGGAAGAAGCAACCAACACAACACTCACACTTCTACACCCAGAAGGTCCACACGATTGACGAACAAGACTAACCATTAAAGTCCTGGTGACATCATCGAGGCGATTAATGCACCAGAGGGGGAGGATGTAACGGCCGTATTTATTTACCTTGATTTTTTATGAATGTTGATTATTATAATTATATGTTTGACAATTTGAACTTAATTTATATTTTCCTTAACTGTCCCAACTACCCTCATAAATTGTAATTTTTGTTGAGAGAAAATATGTTTTACTTTTGTATTTCATTGTTTCAAATTGTTCCATTTTAATTCCATTGGATACTAGATTGTTTTCATGATTTTACTTGTCCCTTTATAAGTCATTACATTTAGCTATAAGTTGTCATTCTTTACCGTATCTTGACAAATAAAGAGACTGCAAACCTAAGTCTTCATCGTCTTGTTTTCCTTTTTATAAAATCATATTAAACATAAAAATAAAATTAATACCAAGACACTAGCTGACCTTCGGGACTCCAGTGGCTGGTAATAATCTGAGGACAAATACTGATTATTATCTTATTTGAACCAGATTAATAAATAATAATACTCCTCTAAATAATCATTTATTACATTGCGCCCTTTGCGGCTCAAGAAGTTAAATAGAGAGATCGATTTATATGGGGGCTGTATCGGGCTATAGACCGATTCAGACCATAATAAACACGTATGTTGATGGTCATGAGAAAATCAGTCGTACAAAATTTCAGGCAAATCGGATAATAATTGCGACCTCTAGAGGCTCAAGAAGTCAAGATCCCAGATCGGTTTATATGGCAGCTATATCAGATTATGAGCCGACTTGTACCTTATTTGACACATTTGTTGAAAGTAACAATAAAAAACGTGTTGCAAAATTTCTGCCAAATTGGATAGGAATTGCGCCCTCTAGAAGCACAAGAAGTCAAGTCCCCAGATCTGTTTATATGACAGCTAAATCAGGTTATGAACCGATTTGAATCATACTTGGCACAGTTGTTGGATATCATATTAAAATATTACGTGCCAAAATTCATTCAAATTGGATAAGAATCGCGCCCTCTAGAGGCTCAAGAAGTCAAGACCCAAGATCGGTTTATATGACCGCTATATCAGGTTATTAACCGATTTGAAACATACTTGGCACAGATGTTGTATATCATAACAAAACACGTCGTGCAAAATTTCATTCAAATTGGATAAGAATCGCGCCCTCTAGAGGCTCAAGAAGTCAATACCCAAGATCGGTTTATATGACCGCTATATCAGGTTATTAACCGATTTGAACCATACTTGGCACAGATGTTGTATATCATAACAAAACACGTCGTGCAAAATTTCATTCAAATCGGATAAGAATTGCGCACTCTAGAGGCTCAAGAAGTCAAGACCCCAGATCGGTTTATATGGCAGCTATATCAGGTTATGAACCGATTTCAACCATACTTGGCACAATTATTGGACATCATAACAAAACACGTGGTGCAAAATTTTATTCTAATCGGATAAGAATTGCGCACTCTAGAGGCTCAAGAAGTCAAGACCCAAGATCGGTTTATATGACAGCTATTCCAGGTAATGGACCGAATTGAACCATACTTAGCACAGTTGTTAGAAGTGATACTAAAACACTATGTGCAAAAAGTCAAATCGGATGAGAATTGCGCACTCTAGAGGCTCAAGAAGTCAAGATTCAAGATCGGTTTATATGGCAGCTATATCAGGTTATGGCCCGATGTGAACCATACTTGGCACAGTTATTGGATATCATAGCAAAACACGTCGTGCAAAATTTCATTCCAATCGGATAAGAATTGCGCTCTCTAGAGGCCCAAGAAGCCAAGACCCAAGATCGGTTTATATGGCAGCTATATCAGGTTATGGACCGATTTGAACCATACTTGGTACAGTTGTTGGATATCATAACAAAACACGTGGTGCAAAATTTTATTCTAATCGGATAAGAATTGCGCACTCTAGAGGCTCAAGAAGTCAAGACCCAAGATCGGTTTATATGACAGCTATTCCAGGTAATGGACCGAATTGAACCATACTTAGCACAGTTGTTAGAAGTGATACTAAAACACTATGTGCAAAAATTCAGTCAAATCGGATGAGAATTGCGCAATCTAGAGGCTCAAGAAGTCAAGACCCAAGATCGGTTTATACAGCAGCTATATCAGGTTATGGCCCGATGTAAACCATACTTGGCACAGTTATTGGATATCATAGCAAAACACGTCGTGCAAAATTTCATTCCAATCGGATAAGAATTGCGCACTCTAGAGGCTCAAAAAGTCAAGACCCAAGATCGGTTTATATGGCAGCTATATCAGGTTATGGACCGATGTGAACAATACTCGGCACAGTTGTTGGATATCATAACAAAATATGTCGTGCAAAATTTCATCCCAATCGGATAAGAATTGAGCACTCTAGAGGCTCAAGAAGTCAAGACCCAAGATCGGTTTATATGGCAGCTATATCAGGTTATGGACCGATGTGAGCAATACTCGGCACAGTTGTTGGATATCATAACAAAATACGTCGTGCAAAATTTCATCCCAATCGGATAAGAATTGAGCACTCTAGAGGCTCAAGAAGTCAAGAACCAAGATCGGTTTATATGGCAGCTATATCAAAACATGGACCGATATGGCCCATTTACAATACCAACCGAGCTACACTAATAAGAAGTATTTGTGCAAAATTTCAAGCGGCTAGCTTTACTCCTTCGGAAGTTAGCGTGCTTTCGACAGACAGACGGACGATCAATAATATATATACTTTATGGGGTCTCAGACGAATATTTCGAGTAGTTACAAACAGAATGACGAAATTAGTATACCCCCATCCTATGGTGGAGGATATAAAAAGGGAGTTGCCCGGGGCAATATATCCGGTACTGTTAAACCTCTATAATATATTACTAAATTTCTCATGAACATTTCATTAAGGAACAGGGGATACTTCTCTCGTATCAATGAGTGCAGTCCGATTAAAGTTCAAGCTCAACGATAAGGGGCCTCCTTTTTATGCTGAGTCCGAACGGGGTGCCGAAACCACTTGGCAGAGAAGTTTTAGCATGGCAGGATACCTCACAAATGTAGCCAGTATTAGTAAGTGTATAACCACCGCGAAAATATTTCTGACGTTTACACCGGAATTCTAACCAAAGCGTTCAGCATCATAGGCGAAATTGCTTAAGGTGGCCTTCAATCTCTACCTCTCCTCTTTTACCCAGCCCCCAGACGGCATTGAGATCGTATCATATGCGGAGGATTGTTCGATCATGGCTCTTTGATGACATCTGCGATAGGTTAAACCACTACCTTGTTGATATTGCAGCAGTTAATTTCACTGGCAGAAATTTCAAGATATCCGCCAACAAATCTTCAGCCACACTGTTCACTCCATCGTCAGCGGAAAGGAATAAGATCTGTGAGAATTCTGCCTTACGTACTGCGTTTGGCTGTTTTCTTAGTTTTGTGTGGACCACTTACATCAGGAGACAAAAATCCAAACCGTGCGAAGGCACAGCTACATGCTGTCTAAGCAGTATCTACTGAGATGCGATCGCAGAGAACACCCCAATCACCATTTTGTGAATAGGCAACCACCGCCCATAGATGTCAGACAGGATCTACATGATCTAGAGCGTGAGGTTCAGTCCTAGACGCATTCCAACTTAGTCGCAGAGTTCCTAGGTCTCAATACTTAACAGAACTCAGCTGACGAATGGATGAGACATAAAACACCAAGACCAACACCAACATTTTGTCCCGGCACCACACAGGCTTGAACTTTGATGTCCGATCTGTGTGGTGTTCATCGCTGTTACGATATGCTTAGCTGCGAGCTACCGGGCGCATCCACAGGTTGCGGATAGTGGAATGCTCTATACGGAGTAGCTGCAACGGCAGTCCCCGACAATCAGCGGTATCGAGCGGAGAGTCTCAATGAGAGGTCGGGTGGTACCGGCTTTTGCATAAATACTGATTACCTATGATGCTCGATATGACTAGGCGAGTTATTGACGCCTTTAAATAACCAATGGCCACCCTGTTCAAGGGGCGATCGGTCCGTTGGGCCGTAACAAGCTTACTCGCCTACAGGAGATTGAAAAGAATCGCCACCTCCATATGTAAATGTGGTTACAACAACAACAACATCCAACATTTTGCTCACCAAAAAAGAGACTTGTCAAGATTCGCTTCTAGTCCGTGGCGGGATTGAAAAAAACTACGAACCTTGGATCTGTTCGGTTTGCCAGAACCGCCTCCATCATCGGTCGGTATCGATGAGGCATAACCGGTGTATGGAGTGTTCTGTTGTTGGATGTTGTTCCGGCCTTACCTCATTACGGTAGTATAGCAGATGCGGGTGAATGTAGTCCTTGGAGAGAACAACCACATCCCATTGCACCTAAAGAAATTGACCTCTTCCGGTAAAAAAGAGTAGTTCTGGCTCAATTACGTTCCGGCAGATGCAGCCGTCCCTAACCCTACAGAGCAAGGATTGATGACGACGTGCAAGATGTATGTCCCGATAGTGACCAAGGACCACACGAAACACGTCACCTGTTTAACTGCCCAGCCAAACCCACTCAACTCAGACGCAGATCCCTGTGGACGCAGACGCAGATCCTGGATCTTGGCACAGATGTATATACCGTGTACACACCGCAGGTTGGTTATTGTGACACAATTAATGACGAACTTTACAGTGTCGGCATTAGTGGCCTACTGTCTGGCCATAATCGCCTGGTTCTAGGAGACTTTAATACGCATATCATTTCATGGCATTCTCCCCTAGGTAACAACCATAGGTTTGGCAGAGCAGAGGTGAATGAGGATGCCCCACTAGCGACCAGCTCCCTAGATATTTCCATTGCATCCCTTGATCTCCTCAGTGACGTACCCTGGCAGCCGTTATTTCTTTGGAATCAGACCACCTCTCCATAATTCTCACCATCGACAGACCACCCGACTTCATAACCTGTGAGCGTCGGACGTTTATTAAGCACAAGACGGACCATTGGGTCGGCTTCATAAAGTACACCAATCGCCGCTTCAGTAAACTGACACCATCCTCAAATGTGCTCATTTATACCGGCCGGTAGAATTCCCCAAATGCGTCCCAATTTCCGGGCGCAGCCAGTAGTACTCGCAAAGGAGCGTGATGGAATTTGTTGCACGGACCCCACCAAACCCAGAATCAGCGAGCTGAAATAGAAATAAATAGTCAACGAACATAAGCTGAATCCGTGGCTGGAACACTTGAACCTAGGAGGCCACCGTAGCGCAGAGGTTTTCATGACCGCCTATGACTCGGAACCCCTGGGTTCGAATCCGGGCGAGAACATCAGAAAAAATTTTCAGCGGTGGTTATCCCCCCTAATGCTAGCGACATCTGGAAGTTCTGTACCATTTCTAAGCCATTCTCGAATTCCGGAAGAAGGGATGAAGGACCTCAGTCACTTTTGGCGACTTAACTCTGACTGGATTAGGATTAGGGAGGAGGTATTAGATGTGACGATATGTTCGGAAAATCTGATCGATGAGGTTCAGGATTGGAGGGTCTCCATGGAACACTCTTTTTCTGTCCATCGCTACATTAGGTTTAGAATAGCACAGCCAGGGCCGAATCCGATAAGCTTCGGGAATAAGTTGAAAACCAACTGGACAAAATTCGGAAGGCTATTCAGAAGAAGACTTGGGCAAGATAATTTACATTGTACAAGCATAGAAGATATTGACAAAAATGTCAACAGGATTACGACTACACTGGTCGGGTCCTTCGAAGACAGTTGTCCTCTTCGGGAAAGGAAATCAGCCCAAGAAAAATCCAGGATGATCGGTGAGATTCGCAATATTGGGAAAGAAGTCTACAGACTTTTTAACAGAGCTCGTCGTAAAAAGGCGAACGTTTATTGGGATGTGTATTACACACAGCTCAAGGAATACAATAGGTAATCTTATTGGCAAGCTTTTCTGCGAACAGGTCGATAGCGTTAATGACGCCGCCAAGATAAAAAAGTTTCTCTCAAAAACCCATGTCCTAACTTTAGTAGACAACATGGGAGTGTAGAGCAGAGACAACGGAGGACATGTTGAGGCTTTTGATGAAAACCCATTTTCCACAGGATACGAAGGGACTCACGGAGACACCAGAATCTTGGAATAATGACGTTGATCGAAGGCTTATAATAACGGAATTTATGGTGAAGGAATCCTTGAGGAGCTTCAAACCATTTAAGTTACCCGGACCTGATGGAATATTTCCGGCGTTACTACAAAAAGAGACAGACTATCTGGCGCCTCGTCTGGCCAAAATTTTCACAGCGCACATAGGGCCTGGCGGAAGGCAAGGGTTGTGTTTATACCCAAGCCCGGCAAGGCAAGTTATTCGACACCAAAGGCCTACAGACCCATAAGCCTTACATCCTTTCTGCTCAAAACCATGGAGCGCATTGTGGACACCATGATAAAGAGTATGACATCCAGCAAACTGCTCACATACAATGTGCGGACCGACACACTGATCCAATCCTTAGAACAGTACCGGGTGGACCCGGTCCTTAGAGACTGGATAAACCATACGCGAAGGAACAGGGGAATAAATTGTATGTCGCATGGCATAAATATAAGGGAGAAAGTGGCACAGAGCTCGACACAGGGGGGCATTTTATCGCCACTCCTATGGGTGACCACCATAAATGACCTATTACGGATGCTGACTGAGGAGGGATTTAAATCCGTCTCCTACGCAGACGATGTTATAACACTTCTAAGGGGTAAGAATTCGAACGAGCTATGTAGAAGGCATATGGCATATGACTGGGCTAGATCCAGAGGTCTCAATGTTAACCCAGAGAAGACTGAAATTTGGCTGATCACGAGGAAGACCAAGGTGGGCCCATTTAACGCACCCCGTTTCCTCAATAAGACGATTTCGATATCTGACAAGGTCAAATACTTAGGTGTGATCTTGGACAGGAAACTGAATTGGAAGTGTCACATTCAGGAGCGTACTGAGAAGGCTCACAGATGTTGGGCACTATGTAGACGTGCCGTAGGCTCGAAATGGAGCCTGAATTCTAGGATAGTCCACTGGCTCTACAGGAGTGTGATTAGACCAATACTTACTTACGCCTGCTATGGAGAAAAAGTGGCACATAAAGACCATACAACAGGTTCAGAGAACATGTTGTCTTGGCATAGGCGGAGCGATGAGGACCACGTCCACTAGGGCACTAGAGACTATTCTATTGATATCCGACCCATTGCCATACAAATTAAGTGTGAGGCAGCCACTGCGGCTAGGATACTTAAGGCGTTGGGAGAATAGATTGAGGATGGGAGCGGCTTATACCATCGCGGTATAATCGAGGCGACGATAGGAAACCTGGAAGGAAGAGAAGAGGTTTCCGATCGGATAACTGAGATGAACCTTGAAGTCGAGTGCGAGGCACTGCTGCCATCGGCACAGTCTTGGATTGACGGAACCATAGTGTTGCCTTGTGGAAGATCATGTTACACGGATGGATCAAAGCTACAGGACAGAGTGGGCCTGGGGGTCTACATTGAGAACCCGGGGACTGATATCTGTTTTAGACTGCCTGACCATAATACGGTTTTGCAGGCGGAGATCCGGGCGATCACGGAATGCGTGAAGTGGTGTGGTGCTAACGTGAGGACATCGAATGCGAACATCTTTACCGACAGTAAAATTGTCATAAGGGCAATAACAACCAGGACGGTAAGGTCACCAACAGTCTTGCAGTGTAAGAAGGAGATTAACGCCTTCTCTGTGGATGGCAAAATCCGTATCGTTTGGGTGCCGGGCCATAACGGAGTAAGGGGAAATGAAAGGGCAGACGATTTGGCAGTGAAGGCCAGAGGACTGCCGTCACTAAACTTGGTTAATCCAAAGCCTTTCGGGTAGACGCAGTCCGAGTTAAGAGAGTGGGCGACGAATGCGCATGCAACATTGTGGAACAGCGAAACGGTCGGTAGGACGTCGAAAATCCTATGGGGGATCCAGATCGTGAGAAGACGAGGCTTGCAGTGTAAGAAGGAGATTAACGCCTTCTCTGAGGATGGCAAAATCCGCATCGTTTGGGTGCCGGGCCATAACGAGGTAAGGGGAAATGAAAGGGCAGACGATTTGGCAGTGAAGGCCAGAGGACTGCCGTCACTAAACTTGGTTAATCCAAAGCCTTTCGAGTCGACGCAGTCCGAGTTAAGGGAGTGGGCGACGAATGCGCATGCAACATTGTGAAACAGCGAAACGGTCGGGTAGGACGGAGAAAATCCTATGGGGTGATACAGATCGTGAAAAGACGAGGCTATTACTAAAAGGTAGCAAGAAGGAGGTCAGTATAGCTTTTGTTATCATAACGGGACACATAGGACTACGAGCTCACTTATGTAAAATCGGTGCGGCAAGTGATATCATGTGTATGGCATGATGAGACATTGGAGCATTTCCTTTCTTTTGTCATTGCTCGGCTTTCGCGTCCAACAGATACCGGTACTTAGGTGGAGACACAACATCAGACATGAACCAACTTAGGGGAGTGTTATTGAAAACAATTAAGGATTTTGTAAGTAGCACGGCATTCCTAACTTAAAATTTTCTTTTTAGAGGTTACTTTATAGTTTTTAGAGCGCACAACAAGCCGCCTACTGGTTTAAGTGTATGTCCATAGTGGCATGGGGCGGATTAATATCTGCACCCTCTTTTCGACCTAACCTAACCTAACTCTGACTGATCCGAAGAGAAAAAGAAAGCCTTGTTCATAAATATCAATCAGTGCCAGCCTATTCAACTTTAGCTTTATGATGCTTAGCCCTTATGAAAGGAACTGCTTAATGGGTTCACAAGGTGTATAGGGTGCAAAATAAATTGCAGACCAGCCTGATGACATAATTGCTTTGCTCACATAAACAAATTTCAAAATTGTTTGTTAATTTTTTCTTTATTTAGACGTCTATATTATTGCAGCTGTTTGTGCTTTTGTGGTGCAGCAGCTGGTTTTCGGCATACATTTCAGAATTAATTTACCAAAATCTATTGGGTAAACACTTTTGGGGAATGCTCTGGTAACTCGCAGCACCGAAATCGTCCGAAATTAAATTGTGTTGAATTCCAAACACGCTTTTAACGTTTTTTGTGAGTTTTATGGAATATGTTGGTGTGCCATTAAACTCAGTGTTGGTGTTCCTTTTTAAAATTTGTTTTTTTTTTTATATTTTTAGCTAATATATGAAATACATTGATAAGAAATTTCTATACATTTTCAAATTAATTTCTATAAATATTTGCTTTTGTATAGACATGTCATCAGTTTTAATCCAGAATTTAGCCGGTTTGGATGAGAGTTGAGAGAAGCTCCAGAAATGTTTCTATATTTGATCATTATCGTTTGTACGGCAATCGTCCTGTATTTTAAATGGTGTTATAGCTATTGGCATAATCGCGGTTTTCCCTATGTGAAAGCCAAAACTCCCTATGGGGCTTTGGATTCGGTTATTAGAACATGGAAACAGTCAGTGGGCATAGCCATGTACGATATATATGCTGCCACACCTCAACACAAGATGGTGGGAATTTATCTATTGAATCGCCCAGCGTTGATGGTACGCGATGCTCACTTGGCACGCAATATATTGACCAGAGATTTCAATAGTTTCCATGATCGTGGTATTTATGTAGATGAAATACATGATCCCATGTCGGGTGGTCTGTACTTTCTAAAGGGTCAACAATGGAAATCGATGCGCTCCAAGCTGGCTCCATCATTTACCTCGGGCAAACTGAGAGGCATGTTTGGCCTAATCGATGAGGTCTCACATCGCATGGTGGATTATATGAAAACTACGTTACCCGAGGATGGCACTTACAAAACTGTGGAGGCTAAGCATGTGTTTGTAACGTAAGTATCACTTTGTGTAATGGAAAAGCCACTTTGGACTAATAACCTTGAATTTTGTTTCTCTTCAGCTATGGCATTGACATTATTGCCTCCTCGATTTTTGGTCTGGATGTGAATAGCTTTAAGGATAATCAAAATGAATTTTTTGCCCTCAGTAAAAACGTCAATGAGAATTCATATCGTGGAAAACTAAGAATAACATGCCAATATATGTATCCCAGGTAAATATGAGACGTGACGAGTTATTGACCAGGGGAGACCTTTCTTATTGATGTCTCTGGGTTGTGGGTCTTTCTGGTACGCGGATGATTTTAAATTGGATGAGGATATAGGGGCAGAAGTCTTCACTGAGTTCCTTGGTGGCAAGGAATCATAAAGTATGTGAAGATAAATTCAAGTATAACTAGTCAAGACCAAAAACGACCAAACATCCCCTACATTGTGAGATTATGAACTAATTTTCTATAGGGAAAGCATTTTTTTAAGTTTCCCCCAAATATGGCCATTTATAGAAACAAATTTGCTACTGGGGAGAAAAATGGTCACCATGATCACAGGGAAAAAGACGGCGCTTCCAATTTTCGAGATACTCCAACCAGTCATGAAAGCTAAAGGGTGATTTTTTTGAGGTTAGGATTTTCATGCATTAGTATTTGACAGATCACGTGGGATTTCAGACATGGTGTCAAAGAGAAAGATGCTCAGTATGCTTTGACATTTCATCATGAATAGACTTACTAACGAGCAACGCTTGCAAATCATTGAATTTTATTACCAAAATCAGTGTTCGGTTCGAAATTTTGACAAATTTTGTTCAGCGATGAGGCTCATTTCTGGTTGAATGGCTACGTAAATAAGCAAAATTGCCGCATTTGGAGTGAAGAGCAACCAGAAGCCGTTCAAGAACTGCCCATGCATCCCGAAAAATGCACTGTTTGGTGTGGTTTGTACGCTGGTGGAATCATTGGACCGTATTTTTTCAAAGATGCTGTTGGACGCAACGTTACGGTGAATGAACACATTTCGAACCGAACACTGATTTTGGTAATAAAATTCAATGATTTGCAAGCGTTGCTCGTTAGTAAGTCTATTCATGATGAAATGTCAAAGCATACTGAGCATCTTTCTCTTTGACACCATGTCTGAAATCCCACGTGATCTGTCAAATACTAATGCATGAAAATCCTAACCTCAAAAAAATCACCCTTTATTAGTCCAAAAAGATCTCCAAACGAGATCGAATATGACCATTTATGAAAAGAAATTGGCTCCCGGAAAGAAATGTGGCAACCATACCCAGTGGCGGACAAGTCTTAGTATGCTCCACCAAGAAATTCAAGATTTTAGTCTAATACGATCTCCTAACGAGGTCGAGTATGCTCATTTATGTAAAAAATGGCTTCTGCAGGGAAATATGGCCACCATGTAGACATAGAAAAAGATGGCGCTTCAAAGTTTGATCTGCAAACACGTGGCCATATTCGAACCTGTTAGGAGATCTTTTTGGACATAGTTCGCTCGATCCACGGAACCAGTGAACCTTCCCATTGTGACAGCCCTTCCAATTTTGGTCAGGGGACAGGTTTCGAGATTCTCCAACCAGTCATGAAAGCTATAAGTCCAGAGAGATCTCATAACGAGGTCATTTCTCATTTATGTAAAAAATTGCTTCTGCAGGGAAATGTCAGGGGACAGGTCTCGAGATGCTCCAACCAGTCAAGAAAGCTATTATTACAGAATGATCTCCTAACGAGGTCGAATATGGCCTTTTATAAAAAGCAATTGGCTCCTGGAAAGAAATGTGGCCAAAACGCCTACATGGAAAAATATGGCTCTTCCAAATTTGGTCAGCGCATAAATCTCAGTATGCTCCAACAAGTAATTCAAGATTTTAGTCCAATACGATCTCCTAACGAGGTCGAGTTTATGTTAAAAAATGCTTCTACAGGGAAATGTGGCCACCATGTCCACGGGGAAAAAGAAGTCCCTTCCATTTTTGGTCAGGGGACAGGTCTCGAGATGCTCCAACCAGTCATGAAAGCTATTAGTCCAGAAAGATGTCCTAATGAGGTCGAATATGGCCATTTATAAAAAGAAATTGGCTCCTGGAAAGAAATGAGGCCACCATGCCCACCCAAATGGCACAATAAGATCTCCTAACGAGGTCGAGTATGTTCACTTATGAAAAAAATTGCTTCTGCACAGAAATGTGGCCACCATGGCCACATGGAATAAGATGCTCTTCCAAATTTGGTCAGCTGACAGGTCTCGAGATGCCCTATAAAAAAAAATAATGTCCTAACGAGGTCGAATATGGTCATTTGCAGAAAAAATTTGCTCCTGGAGAGAAAGTTGACAACCCACAAGGAAAAATATGGCTCTTCAAAATTTGGTCAGCAGAAAGAACTCAGGATGCTCTAGCAAGTAATGTAAGCAAGTAGTCCAATAAGATCTCCTAACGAGGTCAAATATGGCCATTTATAGAAAACAAATTGTCACAGCAGAGAAATGTGGCCACCACGGCCACATAGAAAAAGATGGCGCTTCCAAATTTAATCAGCAAACAGGTGTCGAGATGTTTTATCCAGTCTGCAAATTACCACATTCAACCACGTTAGGAGATCTTTTTGGATTTAGCCCGCTCGGTCCATGGAATCAGTGAACATTTTCCATTGCGATTTTTTGTGAAGGATGGGCGCATTCTACCATGATCGCATAGATGAGGCGTATACTGGTGCTGTGCGATGCAGAGTAGCAAAGGCCCTGTGGCCGAGTATATCCCGGGTTGAACTTCGTTTTCCTGAAAGACATTCGCTGGGCATGTACCCCGCATTTCTCGGGACTTTTTGTATACACGGATGGGTCTAAACTGGGGACACCTGGAGTCTTCTTTGAGCTTTTTGGAATCAAGGAAACATATATGCTTCTAGACATGCGTAGCGTCTTTCAGGCGGCGGTCTTCGCTCTACCGAACTATAAAGACCATGGCAATGATGAAGCTGCCCGCTCGGACTGTCACCGAAGCTGAAAAAGCATAACCTCAGACTGCTGATAGGAGTCTTGACTGATCATTGCAAATTCAGATTTTTGAGACGGCGCTACATACCCACTATAATATTAACTATGGCAGCCGGTTGTACGTACCGAATTGACCCGATGAAATCCTTCATCGGCAAAGACTGCCGCCTCAGTGTATAACACACTGCTACAACAACAACCATGGTCTTAATTAATCCAGAATATGTGATGGGAAGGCACGTTCGACACGGTCAGACAGACATGTTAAACTATAGAAAGACATCGCCAACACGTCGCACCATTCAGCCTTGAAACGCTGTGTAACGAATTATCTGGGTGGTCGCAAGTCGTTTGTGGAATTCGGGGATAAGAAGTGGAAACCCCGTAAAATGGAAAGGGAGTTCCCCAAGGTGGGTATATCACCCGGGACTGTTAGACCTCTACCACTCTTTTATTCCACAACTTTCAGATGACATAGAGATCGTATCATAAGCGGCCGATTGTAGTATTATGGCTTCGGGATTCGTCGTTATTGCTGCATGTAGAGGTGGCGATCCTCGTCAAGCTCCTATATGTGAGGATGCTCGTCCCAAAAAACTGATCGCCACGCACACATGGAGTCCATCGGTTATTTAAAGGCGCCAATATCTCGCCTTGTCATATCGAGCATCATAGGCACTCAGTATTTATTCAAAAGCTGGTGCCGCCCGACCTTTCACCGAGACGCTCCACTCGATACCGCTGATTGTTCGTGACTGCACTCCGAAAACTGTGGACGCGCCCAGTAGCTCCCAGCCAAGCTTCTAGTGAAAACGATGATCTACAACAAAAACGAGTCTTAGATGGTGGAGCAAACTTTGTGTCAAATTTCATTTTCATTTTTTTTCATTCTAAATTTCTGTAGAGCTTGAGTTAACTGTCTGAACAATGCTCCCGACGGTAGTTCCCTACATTTTTTTACGTTGGCTAACTCTAACCTTTTTTTTATCGTACCTGCTTTTTGCAACTTACTATGGTGTATTGCTTTCTTGTCTACATTTTCTGTACTATCTGTTTCTAGGGCGACATAATGGACCTCACGTCTCCGAGTGAAGCGGCTAGCTGACGGGGTTCTTAATCGCGTGCGTCATGTTGTAGTTCTTATTTGTGATAAGACGTTTCTTGGGAAATCTAAGGATTCCAGTTATCTCTAGTAGACATAGCTCCCAATGTATGGACGTTATCATTGGTTTTAGCATTGCCTTGACCTTAGTTTTTGACAAAAAAAACCCCAGTTCACTTGTCTAAATAGCATAAACAAAGCTAACATAAAGAATAAAAAACAACTGACTACCAGTAATTGGTAATTTGCCCCCCTTTTTATTCCAGCCTAGAGAAGTTCTTTCAACGTTTGGGTTGGAGAGAACCAGCTCCAGAATATATGAAGAAACTTGTGAGGCGAACCATAGAACATCGTGACAAGCATAACATAGTGCGCAAAGATATGCTGCAATTGTTACTGCAATTGCGAAACACAGGCAAAATCAATGATGACAATGACCTCGAGTGGGCAGCTAAAAAAACTAAAGGTTAAAGTCAAAAAAAAGTATCCCATATCTATTAATTGAGACTATAAAAATTTTCTTTGAATAGATGACTTGGCTGCCATTTCCATGGAACTTATAGCAGCTCAATTGTTCATATTTTATGTGGCTGGCTTTGAAACTTCATCTGCCACTATAGCCTTTACTCTCTATGAATTGTCTCAATACCCCGAGCTATTGCAGAAAGCCCAAGAAGATGTTAAACAGGCATATGAGAAACATGGTTCTCTGTCCTATGACGCCATTACGGACATGAAATTTTTAGATTTATGTTTTATGGAAACTGCCCGCAAATATCCGGGTCTACCTGTATTGAATCGTGAATGCACTGAGGATTATACCATACCAGATACAGATTTGGTCATTAAGAAGGGTACACCCATAATAATTTCCCTATTTGGTATTCATCGTGATGAAAAATATTTCCCTAATGCTTTGGGCTATGATCCGGAACGTTATCTAAACAAAAATTATGAGGAAGCTGCATTTATGCCATTTGGAGAGGGTCCCAGGCATTGTATAGGTAAGAATTAGTCTGAGCTTTGTAAAAGACTGCATGCTAAATGATGTTTGTTTTCCCCTCTTTCAGCTCAGCGCATGGGACGTTTGATTGTCAAAGTGGCTTTAGCTCATGTTTTGACTAATTTCAATATAAAAATTAATGAAAATCCTGTGGAAATTGAATTTGATAATTTCGGTATACCCATCATGCCAAAAGGTGGAGTCCCACTGCTGTTGTCCAGGAAAACCGAGACCATGAAAATATAGATATCAAACAAAAGTAGTGGTTAAATAAATGTAAGCATAGAATTTATGAATCAAACACGAGTACCACAAAAAATATTTCAAAGTGGCCTAGGAAAGGGAGGGATACATATTTGTTGACGATTTATCTATCCATTATTGAAACGCCTTATCATTCCGGTTAATATGGGAAAGCAATTTTATAGATATCAACGCCCCTGCCTTGCAGTAACCCAGCAATTTCGCAAGCATTGGACACATCGTTTTTGTTATTTAGGATTCTTAGACTTCAAATAAGTTCCGCAGTATGGGCAACACTTTTTAGGTGAAAAAGTCCCTCTAATTTGCGTTATACAGGCTTTGCAGCCCAAAACCCCCCAAAATATTAACTCCGACCAAACAAACCAGACCGCCCATTGAAAAAAAAACGAGTTTGTTTACTACATCCCGGTTACAACCCTGTATGTTGTTTTGACTTTATTGTGGTGGGGGGCCAGTCAGTCAATGGGAATTGCGACGGCGACGACGTCGTTATCGTATCTCTTACCTTATGCGTGTGTGTTTTGATTCCTCAAAATCCGGTCGGCAGCTACACTTGGGAATTGTCTAAGAACTTTCAAATATCGACGTATATATGTGGGCTACATGCATGAAATATACGTAATTTTTTTTTAAATCAAAATCAATTGGTTTCATACGAAATAATTAATTTTAAATTTTCTTCTTATAAGGCTGTCGCCATTTTCGCACTAACACAAATACACGAAGAAACAACGTTGCTGTTGTTTTTGTTGTTTTACGTCTGGATTTACTTGAGCAACACCGTTTTGTATTTGGCCATTTAAAGAGACCACCGATCGGCCAGATAAAAAGTAAATTAATTAAATTGGCCTATGTACTAGACGCACGCGATTGGGTATTATATTTTCACAGATTTTCGGGAATATTTAACACTTTTTATAACCAAGAAATTCCGCAAAAAATACAAGACTCGACCGACGAACGACATTAGAAACTAGGCGAGGTGCCAGATCGATGCTGGTCAAAGTCAGCACGATGGATGCCAGACTGATATTGGCAAAATTCATGCTTTCAATTATTTATCGCTATCGAAAATATGTCCCTTAAAGAAATTTACCATTCTGAAAAGATCTACTGAATTGAAAAAAAAAATAGAATCACACACACACGTATTATACTTTATAGATCCCAGGTTTTCCCCTCCTAATGGTGGCGACGTTTGTGAGGTACTACGCCATGTATAGGAGCAATTTACATACTTCTCCCCACATAGGTTCGCCCTGCGGTACGCCGTTCAAACTCGACTAAAAAAGGAGGTCCCCTATCATTGAGCTTAAAATTGTATAGAACAGCACCTATTGATATTTGAGAGGTTTGCACTTGTTTTATAATGGAATGTTCATGGACAAATTTGCGTTTGCAAAGTTCTCAGAATGTCAGGCCAACGAATTTTCATCGAAATCAGGGGATAACAGAAGTCAACTTGAAGTTTGCACTGTATACTACCAAATATTATTAGTAGAAAGAGCCTTTTGGTATTGTACAGTACAGCACAAATACACTGCATGCATGTCCTAGACAAAACCAATGCAAAGATCCACTGGCTGGTTACTATTTAAGGTACTATCACATTATATGTGCTTGTCTTATGACATGTTGAATTTGAACACATACTCGTGTACTTTTCCACCAAAAATTTGCTGAAAAGAAGAACAGTTTTTAGTCTCTTTTGCTATTTATTTGAATTAAGCCCTCCAAATCTCTAGAAAAAAAAAACCTACAGTAGAAGTTTGCAAGCTCTCAATTACCAAACTCTTCCAATTTTGCTCGCTCTTACGAATTCTCCCGCTTCCAAGTCCTATCCACTGCAAATCAGATGATCCTGAGAAAATATCAGTGCAAAGTTGTACCTATAAGTTATCGATAACATGCAATAGCAGATAATAAGAAACGATTAATTGTGATGTGCACTATCAAGGCGGATTTAAAAAGGTGGTCTCACGCGAACAGTTGTTAACAGCCGGCCAGGTTTTGCGGTATTACAATGACAGATTTTTGTTTGGAACCACCGTAGCGCAGAGGTTAAAACGTTCCATATGACGCTAAGCGCCTGGATTCAAATCCTAGCGAGACGATTAGAAAAATAAATTTCAGCGGTAGTTTGCCCCTACTGTACTGTGATATGTAAAATCTTCTCTCCAAAAGAGGTGTCGCTTTGCCGCACGCCGTTCGGACTCGGACTCGTTGGATGTTCAAGGCCAATATCATCAAAAATTAGTGAAGACGATTAATCGTTGCCACATTCTTGTATGTAGTAGCCACATTTTTGTGTGCTGAGGCATCGATCTTCGTCAAGTTCCATTGTTGAGTAAGCTCGTTTTGGTCCATAGGACCGATATTGGTTATTTAAAGGCACCCAATAACTCGCTTTGTCAAATAGGCCTCTCAGTGAGACTCTGTACTCCATATCGCCGATAATCCGTACTGTATTTGCAGCTGCGGTATATACCAAGCATTCCGATTCAACAACCTATGGACTCACCTGGTAGTTCTCAACTGAGCCTCGTGTGATGACGATGAACACAATTCAAATCGAAGCTCAGTGTGCCAACCCGTGTGGTGCTCATAGTCATTGGTTCTTATTATCAGTTGTTATATGATAACGATAACATGCCAGTGTCACTTGGCACTGATATTCTATCTAGAACATCTGACTTGCATTGGATGGGACTAAAAATAAACACTAAAGATAATCAATTTTCAAGTGAGAACCTCCTATTTCATCTCTTGTCTTGATTTTGAGTTAATATAGCGATTTCGATAGGGAAACTCTCGATAAATTAAAAAAAAAAACTGTTTGTCATCTCTAACAAGGGGATAAATCTAAATCTAATAACAGGGGATAATATGATGTGGTTTTAGTGAAAAGGAAAGATAAGAAATACTATTACTGGCAGGTGTTTCGTGGAAAAAATTGACGAGGTAATGGAAAATGCTTTTATAATCACTTCTGTTAGAGACAAATTTAAAATTAATATTTCTTCAGATTTTTTAAGATCTCGTTTGTGCGTGTTAACCCGAAACCCCTGACCCAACAAAAAAAAATACATATTTATATTGGGGTCTATTTGTTACATTAGACGACGACGACGACTACGGTGAACATAAAGAAAAAATATTGCAAATACCTACCGTTCAGTGTTGTTTTTGCGAGAGTGGCAGAGACATTTTCGTTGTTGTGACGTCGTTGAACTAATTTACGCGCATCACGTATCCCCCCTTTCTATACTGCAGCGGTGGTAACAAATGTTTAATTAATTAACAAAACAGATACGATAATTAAGTGTAAAACAAATATCCGGATTAAAAACAATGACGGTTCATGAGGGAAATAAAGATGAGGCGATGCGATGCATCGATATTGCTGTGCAAGCCCTTACGGAGGGTAAATTGGAAAAAGCTGAAAAATTCTTGTTGAAAGCTGAAAAATTATTTCCCACACCAAAGGCTAAAGGTAAGCAATAGCAAAAAAAAAGTGAGGACAATGAAGTACATATTTGTGAATGCCTAATTTAAATAGTCACCGTTCATAGTCCACGATTCCAAATTATAAATGTATTATTATGCATAACCATGCAAAAGTTCCAGGTTATCAAAGGAATAAGGGAGGCAAAATGGCACATATTACGTGTTTACAATTCTTAGATTATTGTTGATGTGTATGTTAAAGGAAAACACAAACAAATTGCCTTTTTGCAGTTTACCCACCTGCTTTAAGAAATGCTGAACATTCCACACCGTTTTTATTGTTTTTATCATTTATGCCTGTAAATGGTTGGTTATCAAAACTCTAATTGAAGGTCTAGTCGCTTTGTTTGTTTAACACCAAACAGCTGTTGTAGAAAAGCAGCACATTGGAATACGAGTACCTGCGTCTGTCCTGATTTCGTAAGCATGGTATGCTACTTTCTCATTTAGGACACTGAAATTGGGCTGCTGTTAAAGCAAAACGAGAATAGGCAAAAATTATGATAAGACAAAAAAATCGTGAATGAACGTAATGAAGGATATGTTTTAATCAAAATATTCTTTAATCAAATTTTTATAAGCAATAAAATCTCAATAAAATTTAAAAAGTCACAAAGGGCTCAAAAAGCTTCTTAGGTATGTGTGAGCTATAACTCAAGTTTGACCCACTTAGCGGTATCATCCAATTTTCCATACTATCTCAAGACATTTTGGTGCAAAATTTCGTCCAATGCGCTGAAATCTTACGAAGAACTAAATTCGGCACCTGACAATATTGACGAGTCCCAGCATTTCGGTGGCCATAGTGATTCCGATACTGAGCCCAAGCATATATGAATCATACAACCCGAATTAACTTCATAAGCCAGTGGCCAATAGCCTGAGGCGATACTCCTTCCAATCCCTATTGAAAGTTTTCCAACTACGAAATATCAACAAAGTGACAAGTCGCTTGCGGGCAGGATTCGGGTAAACGTTGCGGGATGAATCAGGATCGTTCCTCGTCAAGAGCTGTTCGACCTCTTTAAATCTGCGGCTTTAACATCTTGTTGAATACATACTTTAGCTACTATTTCCCGATCTTGCCGTTTATTTTAGCGCCAGAAACAGCTACGCTGTTCACACTTTTGTCAGCGGAGATACATAAGGTGTTGAATGTGAAAGTCGAAGGCGCAAGATTTCCGACCAGCAAATATCCCAAAATACTTGGTGTCACATTTGACAACTTTTATAGATCATCTGCACATGCCACTGAAATTTGTGACAAGGTCAGGAGTAAAAACAAGGTCCTCAATGCGTTTGACGGCAGCACTTGGGGTGCTGGGAAACAATTCTTGTATACAAATCAATTGTGTTTTAATTGTGGTGTGAACTTGCCAGCCGAGCAAAAGGCAGTGGAAAACATTTAGATCTACTTATTGTTCTCGTGTGGACCACCTCCATCAGGAGACGAGGATCATAGTCACGCGAAGGCACAACTACATGCTGTATAAGCAGTATTTACTGGGTTGCTATCGCAGAGACAATTCCAATAAATGTCTTGTGGATAGGCATCCACCGCCCAGATTAATAAGGGTGGATCTAGAGCGTGATGTTAAGCGCGACAAGAGAGAATATCTAGATCAGGTGGCATTTCAAACGGCTCTAGACAGCATTCCCGGCACGGGATAACTATAAGCACCACATAGGCTGGAAGTTTGAGCCCCGAATTGTGTGGTATTCATTGTTACCACGAGAAGCTTAGCTGCGAGCTATTGGACGCGTCCACAGGTTGCGGATTGTGGAATGCTCTATACAGAGTAGCTGCAATTGCAGTCGCGGACAATCAGCGTTATAGAAACATTGCGTTCTTGAAAATCTATCGCCACCCAATGGAGCTGAAAAAGTTATACTTTCTAGGCAAACCAGAGTAGTTCTAAGTCAATTGTTTTCCGGCTGATGCCGTCGCAACTCTAACAGAGCTAGGATTGATTGATATTGGATGTGTGCCCCGATTGTAACCTGTCAGCTATTCCAACTCGACATAGGACCAGATCCCTCTGGACAAACCCCAACTTAGGTTAGGTTAAAGGACACGTGCCTAGCAACCGCAGTTGCCAACAGCTTCATACGGTTGACCCTAGAAAGAAATAAAATAAGAATGAAATGAAATGAGAGAGAAGAGAGAGACAAAGCCTTTACAAAAAGATAAACGAAAAGCCATCATAGAGACCAGTGAAAGTCTCACCGACTAGAGGGCTGTCTCGTTAGAAAACCCAGGCCCTTACAGAAGTCCATAATGACAATGGTGTCGAAAGGGCTCAGTAAAGAGAAGAGGCGATCACCCATAATCGTACGGTTTCTCCGTGTCATCGCGGAGAATTGGCAACATGCTCATCAGGATTACCGTTGTGTTTTTTTTTTTGAAAAGGGTCAAAAAGGGTATTTGAAAGATTGTGTCACAAAAAAAGGTATTTCTTTTCAAAAAAAAAAGATCAAAGCGTTGTTTTAGTTTAATCATCTTGTTTGACTCATCTTTGATGAAGTTAGGGGCTACCGTAGCTTAGAGATAAGCTTGTCCGCCATTGACGCTGAACGCCTGTATCATGGCGATTTGAAAAATCTTCAACGGTGGTCATCCCCTCCCGGTGCTGGCGACAATTGTGAGACATTTATCCTAGGTAAAAAGTTTTGTAAACTTCATTGATATGAGAGAAGTATCCTCGCTTTTTGTTGTTGTTGTTGTAGCAGTTTATTGTGTACTATCTTTCGTCTGCTTGATTCTGTTGAGTGTCAAGACCCAGGACGTGTTCGTCCTCGCTTTTTCTAACTGTAATGTTCATCTTCAAATATGCATATTGACATTGTCATTCCTTGGAGAAGATCTGAAAAATTTTTTTTGCGGTTAATTTCGGTTGTTCAACATTTCTTAGTTCTGAATCGAAAGTGATATCTGATATCAGAGCCTGTTTCCAATAATTCCTGCAGATTTCTTTTAAAATGATCATTGCCACCGGGCCATTCACCAGATAACCTGTGTTTTTCCTTTTTAAAATCAGCTGATATCGATTAATTGGCGAACGAATCGAATACGAACATTTAATGGTGAAACGTAATAGACAACACTACGTCGTTACAAGGAACAAGAAGTGTAAACAAAGAAAAACTAAAGCAAAAACTAGACAAGTAAGGATGCGCTAAAGTCGGGCACAGCCCACTTTTTGATAGAGCTGGCAAACTATCGATAATCGCAACATTCGATATTTTTGATAGTTTTAATAATAAATGTCGATAGTATCGATAATATCGTTAATTTCCCATCACCTATATTTCAAACGAAAATAAGAAGCAAACATAAGGAGGTCGATTTATATAGAAAAGCAATATCAATGCATAGACCAAATAAAACCAAGGTTAATTAAGTTGGTTGGAAGTCTTGAGAGAAATCATTGTACTGATTTTGGTAATAAAATTCAATGATTTGCAAGCGTTGCTCGTTAGTAAGTCTATTCATGATGAAATGTCAAAGCATACTGAGCATCTTTCTCTTTGACACCATGTCTGAAATCCCACGGGATCTGTCAAATACTAATGCATGAAAATCCTAACCTCAAAAAAATCACCCTTTACAAAATGTTTGCTTAATCGGATAAAAAATTACGTCCTCTATAGGTGCAATGCAAAAAGTGCAATACAAAACAATGTCGGAATTCTTAAGGGAATCCTTTGTGTCAAATTTCATGTGAATCGGTTAACAAATGACCACGTTTTTGGAATATTAGTCCAAATCGGTCCAATATATATACGAGAGCTAAATCCAAATCTAAACAGATTTCGACCTAAAATACGCAGGTTTTATGGTAGTCGTAGAAGAAATCGTATTGCAAAGTTTTGAGAAGATCGGCTGGTACATGCGTTTGAAAAGACCTCTATTAAATCCAACAGTAATGTCGAGACTCATAAGAGATCCCTTGTGACAAATTTTGTAGGAATCGGTTCACAAATGACGATACTATTGCAGTATTAGTCCAAATCGGACGAAAATATATATGCGAGCTATTTCCAAATCTGAACCGATGTTTTTCCAATTCAATAGGCGTCCTGGAGTACATCCGCACACCTATAAATAACCTTTAAATAACCAATCCCCAAAACTTTCTCGCGGCTATCGATCCTATGGGCCGAAACAAGCTTGGTCACATATGGAGCTTGACGAGAATAGCAACCTCCGCATACAAATGTGGTTACCTGGCTAGCATTTCAGCCGCATCGTTCCTTGCCACCCGTTAATGGCCCGGACAACACAATTTGACAGCACCCCCCAAACGTCCGTAACGCTCTTTCATCTACCGACAAGCCTCAACCTCACGTGACCCGCAACCAGGGCCTTCAGCCCCGTCTGACTGTCCATGCACCCCAACTTAGTTGCAGAATGTCTAGATCTAGACATAACAGAACTCAGCAGATAAAAGGACGAATCACAACACACTACTAGAACGAAAACAAAACAACAACAGCGTATGTTAATACCTGGCCCCGGTACGGGACAACCATGAGCGCCACACGGTCTGGATCTTTGAGCTCCGATCATTGTTATAACGAGAAGCCTAAGTGGGAGCTACCGGTGGCGTCCATACGTTGCGAATAGTGGAATGCTTCATCTGGAGTAACAGTAATTGCTGTCCGGGCAATCAGCGGAACCGAGTGGAGAATCACAGTTGTTGTTGTAGAAGCAGTGTGTGCTACTCTGAGGCGGCAGCCCTTGCCGATGAAGGAATTCACCGGGTCAATTCGGTACATACAACCACTTGCCATGGGATTGGAGAATCTCAGTGAGAGGTTCTTGCTTTAATATGACAAGGCGAGCTTTTGGCGCCTTCAAATAACCAATAGGCATCGTTTTGCCGCGGCGATCAGTCGTATAGACCGGACTGAGTTTTCTCACCTATAGGATCCTGACGAGGATCGCCACTTTCACACACAAATGTGACTACAACCACAATACCCAACATACTAGAATTGAACCCACTTGGAAGCATAGAATGTAGAACGATTAGGGATTTTGTGGGCATCATGGAATTTCCGAAATGGATTTCTTCGGGATTACTTTTCTGTATTTAGAGAGCGCGACAAGTCGATTGCTGACTTAGGTGTTATGTTCATATTGGCATGCGATGGTTTATAATCTGCACCCTCTTCTTCTATCTTATCTAGTCTTAGGCCTCCCGTCATTCTGGTTTCATTTTTTTCTTCTATTTTTCTCCCTTTTTATTTCATCGAACTTCGGTGCACACTATCTTTGGACTTTTGTACCAGAGGCTTGGCCTTCAATGCAACCTCGCTCAAACCTAACCTCACTATTAACCTTCCTAACCTTACTTTTACTATATAGCTACTCCATAGCATCCCCAAATTCGTTTTGCTACAATTTTTTCTGCATTTTCTTCTCTTCCCCTTAGCTCTGCTGTCTAAAGTAAAAAGTTTTCCCTCAAATTCTGGTTCGTCGGCATCATCGTCGCAACGCGAAGAGGATACCGATGGAGTGCGTAAGCGAAAAAATTCAGATTCACGCAGCGCTGAACCCACTTATACTTCGGATCAGTTGGAGGCGGTGCGCAAAGTTAAGAAATGCAAGGACTATTATGAAATTCTAGGTGTTACCAAGACTTCAACAGACTCGGAGATTAAGAAGGCCTATAAAAAACTCGCTCTACAACTGCATCCCGATAAGAATCGAGCACCTGGTGCTGTAGAGGCTTTTAAAGCCATTGGCAATGCTGCCGCTGTTCTTACAGATCCGGAAAAAAGGAAACAATATGACTTGTATGGAAGCAATGATATACATAGCGGTCATGGTGGGGGCGGTACTGGTGGCATGCGTACCACTTACCAAACAAATGATTTTGGCTATGAAGTTAATGCTGAGGAGATTTTCAATTTATTCTTTGGTTCGGGTTTCCCACCACAAAATGTCTACATGAGAACGAATAGGCGCCGCCAGCAACAGAGAGAAGAGAGAGAGGTAGGATTGGAAATATTTAACATTTTAAATTTTTTTCAATTCAATTCATTTTTGTTTTCTATTCCTTACCACATTTATTTGTGGTCTTTATAGAATCAATCATCTTCTTCTGCCTTAATTAATTTGTTGCCCATATTGGTGTTGATTGGCTTGTCTATGATGTCCTCATTCTTTATATCGGATCCAATTTATAGTTTGACACCATCACAGTAAGTCCAGGGAAATAATTGAAGTGCAGATATCTAATAATTTCTCTCCATATCTCCCCTCTCCCCTGCAGTAAATATTCAGTAAAGCGTGAAACCAATTCCATGAAGATTCCTTATTATGTTAAGGACAACTTCTATTCGGAATATCAAGGTTCAGTGGGACGTCTAGAGGAGTCAGTTGAGGAAGATTTCATAAATCATCTAAAGCTATCCTGTAGTCGAGAAAGAAATTATCGTAAGTACCTCCTTCTCAAAGTTGTAAATTCTTTATTTAATTTTTTTTTTCTTGCTTCAACCACTTCTAGGTGATTCTATGTTAGCAAAGGCTCGCACTTTCAACGATCATGGCATGTTCCGCAAGGCTCAGAACATAAATATGCCCTCATGTGACAATCTACAAAAGTATTTGAACACATAGTTTAAGCCGGTCAGAAATGATTACAAACATAAAATTCATTTAAAAGAAACAATACCACGCTATCCGACGATCACCTACCTATAAACTTAAACCACATGTCTTTATATGAAACCAAAAATAGCTTTCCTTCTTCCTCTCCCATTGATTTTGAATGGTATTATAAATTTTCTATAACGTATGGCATGTGGTTCCGATAGTAGTGGTATTATGTGCAATCGATAGACAGGCAGACAAGCAAGGAAAACAAGATGAAAAAAATCAGTTGTAGTTCAATTTCAATATGACTAGTATGTCGTGAAGAAAGTGTTATATTTTATTAAGTAAATTCGATAGATTTCGCATACATACAAACATAATTGTTAAAATATGGACTTAAGTTATTTGCATCGTCAATAAAAACGAAAGGAATTTGAAAAAGTAAAATAAAAAAAAAATGGTGTACCAAATCGTTTGGAGCTAATGGAAATTTTTGATAGGTCGCCAAAAATTTCCTGTTCTCAAGCCAGTGAGAAAGGGAAACTTTGCCCATCTGGTTGCAATGAGGTTTGAGGCGCTATCCTAACCAGCTTGTGTAGCTACCTATTTCCAGCATGTCATCAACATGGAATCCATTAAATTCGCACTTCCTATCCCAGTCGATTGTATGTACATCCGTTCTATGTACCGGATCGACACAGTGGAGTTTTCATCCGCCCGGTGCTGCCTTCTTAGTATGTGTGTGAGTGTTTGTTTTTTCAGAACAGCCTCCATCATCGGTCGGTGTCAGTAAGCTGCAACCGGTCCTGGGTGTAGCTGCCGCTCTCTTGGGTGGCTAAATGCCTGGATGTTATTCTTGGCCAGAAGAGAGCCAAATGGGGGCCGAAAGCGCCCTACTATAGTCGCAAATCGGTGGGCAGGAATTGGGAACTTATTTAGACCAGGGACGGTCCACTGTATGTACACTGCTGTGGTTCGGCCGATCCTCGCCGATGAGTGAGTGCCTAGAGACGGTGGGTCTACGCGTTGCTGATATTAACGGTAAGGAGTGCTCTGAGAGCAGCACAGCACTTAATGCGATACTAGTTGTGAGACCTTTGCACTTGGACGTGGGCAGCGTTGGGAATTGTCCTCTGACTGAGGCAGTCAGGGACATGGCGCTTTTCGGTTTTCGAACGTTGGTTTGTTCTGCGGAAGGCCGCTTGCGTGGGACAACTACGTATGTACAACTACGCAATCCCATGGCAGCCGGTTGTACGCACCGGATTAACCCGATGGAGTTCTTCATCGGCAAGGGCTGTCGTCTCAGTGTTTAACACACTGCTACAACAACAACAACAACAACTACGTAGTATTGGCGACACGACAGACTATGCGCCGGGTGCACCTTTCTTTGATGTCGATCTGGAGATTGTCTTCCCGAAAAGGGAGTTTTGGGCTTGGGGCGTCCCCTCTTTTGGATGTGTTTGTTTACAAGCTGGATAGTGGCACTGGGGCAGGATTATTTTTGAATACCTAGGAATTAGAGAGTCACATAGACCTTTTACACATAGACGAGTACTTTGTCTTTTAGGCTGAGGTTTTTGCGATCCACAAGGGCTTATATGTGATCCTGAGTTGAGAACGGCGAACGTGTAGGTTTAGGTAAAAGTGATAGTCCTTTACAGATCCATTGTGATACCACAGCAGCGACAGACCAAGGCCTCTGGTGGTAATCGAACCCTGGCAATCCGAGCACGCAACAAACTCACCGGGACGCCTACACGATTTATGTGGACAATCAGGCGGCGGTAATCGAACCGCCGCTGTGGGTCATGTGAGGTCGAGTCTTGTCGGGACATGCAAAAAGCGTCTCGGGCAGCTATCTGATTTGTCTAGGTTGCGGGGAACGAGTTGGCTGACGAGCGAGTGGTTTTTGTTGTTGTTGTTGCATCCGTTTGTTGTGTTCTATCTTTCGTCTGTTTGATTCTGTTGAGTGTCCAGATCCAGGAACTCTCCCACTAAGATGGGGTGCGTCCAGAGGGATCTGGATTTGAGTCGAGTGGGTTGGCTGAGCAGTTAAACAGGTCAAGTGTGTCGTGTGGTCCCTGGTCACAATCCGGACATACGTCTTGAACGTCGTCATCAATCCTGCTCTGTAAGAGTTAAGGCGGCTGCTCTGCCGGAACGTAGCCAGAACTAGTCTGGTTTGCCTGGGGAGGTCAATTTCTTCATGGGCAATGGGAGGCGGTCGTTCTCCAAGGACTACATTCACCCGGTAGCTATTTACCGCATCTGCTACCGTGTCTGCATGAATGTTGTGTAGACCCACAAGATCAAAAGATGATGTATGGATGGTCTCTGCGTATTTTGGAACACTTGATGGTGAGACTCATTTCTCCATCGTTCATCACTTTCAGCTCAGTATTCACCTCACGTGTATTTTTGTAGTGAACAATGTAGCTTAAAATTTGGTGGCGGATACCTACAGACCTCTTGCAGCGAAATACGAGGTAAGTTCGTTGAGGTTGACGTTCAACCTATCGCAGATGGCAACAAGGGGTCGGGGGCCTGATGCCATGGTCGTACAATGGTCCGCATATGATACGATCACTATGCCGTCTGGGGTGGAATGGAGGATGCAAAATGCAAATTTTGCCCATGAACATTCCACTAAGGAAAAGGGGCAAACTTCTCCGTATCAATATCGATTCAAGTTTAAGCTTAATGATAAGGATCCTCCTTTTTATAGGCGGGTCCGAACGGCGTGCCGCAATGCGACACCACTTTGGAGAGAAGTTTTACATGGCATAGTACCTCACAAATGTTGCCAGCTTAAGGAGGGGAAAACACCGCTGAAAATGGAGGATAGGTAGAGGTTAAACAGTTCCGGAGATATCACGCCGCTTTGGGGAACTCCCTGTTTCACTCTACGGTGCTTCGACTTCCTATCCATAAATTCCACAAACGACTGGAGACCATGCAGATAATTTGCGACCCAGCGGCCTCAGGCCTTGCTGGAGGGATGCGTTGGCGATGTCCTCAAAAAGACGAACGAGTGCTAAGGCGTTGCTGACCCCGCGTCTGTGCTGGCTGAATGGGAAAGTAGTTGCCTGCTACGGTGAATGCGCAGTCTTGGCGCGGGCTTCAGGATGGACGAGGCACGCGGGGACGATGACTTCAATAGTCCTTGAGCTAGGGAAGCGCGACCTTGGATTGTTGGTAGGAGTTCTGACAGGCAACTAAGATGTCAGGTTGCTGACATTGCGATGGGATCGGGACGAAGAGGAAATGAAGAGGAGTTGAGACGATCGAGTGAGAAGGTGCTGCGCCATTGAGGATTGAGAGAAGACGTAGAATTACGGATGGATACTGATTCTCTAAAAACTATCGTCAATCTTTCGGCCCCCAGACATTTTAATCTTCACTAAGGACTTTAGGTCGTCTTTTCGTTGAAACTTGTTTGGTCTCTACGACGGCTCTTCGTTTATCTCTTTGTCTTCAGGCGAATGTGTGTGTCTAGGGAGTAATTCCTCCCTTCAATCACCTTTCTCCCTCTGATTTCATTTCAATCTAGGACAGCCACAATGGGCCAAATGTATCCGAGTGAAACTGTTGGCAACTGCGGTTGCCATTTTATTGAGATCAAACTTTCTCTCAGGTGAGCAACTTCATAAGTCGATCGGATTCGCTTCAGACAATTTACCAATTTGCGATTTCAATGAACTAACACCTATCTAACAAGTGAACGGAAGAAATTTATACCCACGTCTTATTGGTCCAGTCATAGCTAATCCTGCCAAAATACTCGCACGAAACGAGCCATCTCATTCATTCCTAGCCAATTAGTCCTAATTCCATTATTCAACACCCCATGATAGAATAGAAACCTTAACAGCCTAAGTTGCTTCTCATATTTCCTGAAAAGCTTTATATAACATATTTTTTGATCGTCTGATCCTAACTGCCGAGAAGACATTGATTACTTAATTTCTAAAAACTGATTAGAAATTATAGTTTATCCATCGTTGACTCTTCCATATAGACAGACGGTGGATCAAGAAAATCGCGGAATATTGGAAGACAAAACTTGCCTGTCAGGGAACACAATATCACAGACGACATTGAAAACGCCCTTTTGAAAATGAAAATAATTGGGCCATGCTTCTCCCTAGAGAAATGGAATCATTGTGGACCAATGACACTTCTCCTTTCCATATAATTTATTGAGATCGAGTGAGATTTATTTCTCATTTTGATGAATTTAGGTATCCAGGCGATCATTTATTTTCATGACCAAATAACTGAGTTTGGTGTACTAAGCATCTGCCATCAGAAAACTACAGTCCATCTTAAAGTACTGGTTATAAAGCAGCTATAGCACTGGGAATTTATCTAAACATTTTATTGAGAACTTATTAAAAAAAATAAAAAGGTAACACCTAATTGGCTATAATGGCTTCCAGAGCTGCTACAACATCGCCTCTTTGCTCACGAAGTACTTTTTCGGCATGCATTTTGCTTATTAGCATTTCATTCATCTAAAAAGAAAAACATTTTTAATTATGAAGAATCTTCCATACAAACTTCTATAGACTAGAGAAACTTACAATAAGCTCAATGTCTTCCTTTTTCACTTGTACTTTTTGTAACTCCATTTCTTTGGCCACCTTCAACTCATCTTCCTTTTGACGTTGGTTACCAAATTGCTCGACAGCCTAGTGGGTGAAAAAAAAAACTCCAACATATAGAGTTCTATATGAATGTGCATGCGTTTTTTACAATTTGCTTACACTTGATATGTTGGCAGTGGAGATTTCCTTTTCCTCAGCATAATCCGTCACTCGCTCTAGATCAGCAGCCCCTCCATCGTGTTTGGTTTGTTTCTTTTGTTTTTTATCCTGCACCTCATCTTCAGTACCATTGATTTCGTGATCAGCCATTATGATATTTCTCCTAGTTATTATTTAGTTTAATAGGTAAAGGGAGAGAAATAAATAAAAACCTACTACTGGAAAATGTGCAAATCAATGGCAAAATGTATATCGATAACTACCAATAATCGATAAATACCGATAGTTAAATGTGATCTGAGAGATGGGAAGAACCATGGTAGAGTAAATATTTTAATCCAGTTAAGAATTTTGCAATTTGGCTTGTTTGATTAAATCAGCTTGAAGTTTCAATCGAAATAATCTGAATAAATATTTTTACATAATCTAGAGCCAGAAGTTCGCCTATGACGCAGAACAACAGAGTTCAAATCCCGGCGTGAACATCAGAAAAATTTTCAGCGGTTGTTGTCATCTTACTAATGCTGCCTACATTTGTGAGGTATCCTGCCATGTTAAAACTTCTCTACCAAGTGGTATCGCTATGCGGCACGACGTTCGGACTCGGCATAAAAAAGGAGACCCCTTATCACTCATTGATATGAGAGAAGTATACCTTAATGGAATGTTAATGGGAAATTTAGTAGTAATTTAATTTATTCTGCCATGGGGAGACATCTGTTTAATTGAACCTCAACTATAGCTGAAATAGCTACATTTTAATTCTATTGTAAATGTGTGCTATATACATGAGTTAACAAAATGTCTAAGGACGAATTGTCAAATAAAAACATTGCGCGGCATCCCCAAAGGCACCACATATATCGCGCAATAAATCGATAACAGTGATTAGCAAAACAAACAACAACACTACACAGACAAGAACATATTTGATGTTCGTATTCCTTGACGCCGGTTTTTATATACAAAACAAAGAACAAATTCCTATAATTAAGTAAACAAAAACCAAAATACACAAAAAATTATGAGTGCCCACCATAATATTAAACTGGAAGTTTGTGTGGATTCAATTGCCTCAGCGATAGCTGCCATGGAAGGTGGGGCAGCAAGGATTGAACTGTGCTCTGCTCTCAATGAAGGAGGCCTGACGCCTTCAGTGGGTATACTGAAAATATTAAAAAGTCTCCCTCTTAATATACCCATTTATTGTATGTTAAGACCCCGCCGAGGCAATGATTTCATATACACTGACTTGGAAATGAAAGCTCTATTGCATGATATGGAACTTTTACAAGAAAATGGAGCAGATGGATTTGTTTTTGGCTCATTGACCCCGTCACGAGAGATTAATGTGGAACAGTGCCAGCAGGTATTGGAGAAAGCAAAAAGCCTACCAATGACCTTTCATCGAGCTTTCGATTTAACAGATCCATTGAAAATGTATGAAAATGCAAAAATTTTAATTGAATTAGGATTTCAACGCATACTGTGTAGCGGTTTTCGACAAACAGCAACAGAGGGCATAGACTCGCTGGCCCAGCTCATAGCTAAGCATCACCGTGAGATTATTATAATGCCGGGGGCTGGCATAAATGTTACAAATCTTGAGGAGATATTAACTGCCACTAAATGCTGTGAATTTCATGGCTCCGCCAAATCTCCCCCCACTTCTGAAATGCCTGATTCCACAGAGAGTAATTCCACAAAAATGGAGTGCGATGTTAGTATGGGCAAACAGGATATATTACCCTATGACATTTGTGATGTAAATGTTGTACGAAAAATGGTGGCTATAGCAAGTGCTATGGCAGAAAAATAAAAACAAATTGCCAAAAGTTTAAATGTCTTATTTTCTGATTGAAGTCAATGCGTACAATGGATAAGGATAGGTTTTCATGCAAATGTTATGTATATTCTATTGAATACTACATCGTTCCATTTGATTTCTCTTATAGCAAATTTTTATCAAATGCCAGAATTAGAAGAAAAAATCACCCGTAGAGATATTTTAGGGTTCTTGCACGTTGACGTTGGGCTTGGGCACGCTGGACGGATATGATAATTTATGCACCAAGGACCCTTTTATTGGCCGTATCCGCAAAGCGAAAACTTTTCGTAGAGACGTTTTACATGGCTAAATACCTCACGAATGTCGATGGTTTTAGGTTGGGTTAAAGGAAACTCGACGCAGTCCGAATTAAGGGCGTGGGCGATTAATGTGCATGCAACCCCGTGGAACAGTGAAACGGTCGTTAGGACGGCGAAAATCCTTTGGAGGGATTCAGACCGTGAGAAGACGAGGCTATTACTGAAAGGGAAAAGAGGAGGTCAGTATAGCTATTGGTATCATAAAGGGACACATCGGACAACAAGCTCACTTATTAAAAATCGTTGCGGCAAGTGATAGCATGTGTAGGGCATTCGGAGAAGATGATGAGACGTTGGAGCATTTCCTTTGTCGTTGCAAGGCTTTCGCGTCGAACAGAAACCAGCACTTAGGTGGGAACACTATACCAGACATGAACCAACTAGGCTAGTGGCATGGAAAACCATTAAGGATTTTGTTAGTAGAATGAAATTCCTAACTAAGATTTTCTTTTTCCAGGTAACTATTCAGTTTTTAGAGCGCACAACAAGCCTATTACTGGCAGATTAATATCTGCACCCTCTTTGCAACCTAACCTAAAGAAATGGTCCAGATAACCCCAGTTATCTGCTGCTTCACTCGGAGACCTTTGGTCCATTGTGTTCGACGTAGACAGAAATGAAATAATGGAGAAAAAAAGCTGAATTAGAGATTTTGTTGTTGTAGCAGTGTGTTGTACATTGAGGCGGCAGCTCTTGCCGATAGAGGACTTCATCGGGTCAATCTAGTACGTACAACCGGCTGCCATGGGATTGAGATTTTGGTAACCCGTAATGTCAGCGAACTGATATCGCAGTGGCCGGTCAGGGCTCCTACCAACAGCCCAAAGTCGCGCTTTTTAGCCCCAGGACAACCGACGTACCCGTCTCCAAAAACATCTGCCACAAGAACTTCGCAACGCCAGGTCCGGGCATTCACCTTAATAGGCATCCATTATCCCATACAGGGAAGCTCACCTTCGCCTAGTACTCGCAGAATCCATCCGCGACCCAGCACAATCGGATAGAAGCTCCTAAATGACCGAGACGATCCTTGAAATTTCCGACTAGCCTCGACGTCACATGATCCGTTGGCAGGGCCTTCAGCGTCACCATAGAGGGACCCGAGAAATCTTCCTCCCCGATAATACACTATCCAAGTTGTTTAGTAGCCATATATGGTTATTGTTGTTGTTGTAGCAGTGTGTTACACATTGAGGCGGCAGCCCTTGCCGATGCAGAACTCCATTGGGTCATTCCGGTACGTACCACCGGCTGCCATGGGATTGCCATATATGGTCTAACGACTTGGCTTATTAATGAATGAAAAATTAAATGAAAAAAAAAATATGCCGTAGATTTCATGTACAAGTGCAGAGGTTTCAGACGTAGTAACACATTCAAGGACTCCTTCGGAGCACTCGTCCAAGCCCCCGATGCAAGCGCAGCCGGGAAGCCGTGCACTTTCTCCGCAAAGACTCAACCTCTAATGGCACGATTTCACACCAGGGACCCATAGATGTGAATCGGTCTTACCACAGCAGTGTACATCCAGTGAACCCCTAATGGCACGATTTCACACCAGGGACCCATAGATGTGAATCGGTCTTACCACAGCAGTGTACATCCAGTGAACCCCACCTGATCACAACTTCTCCTCATTGTGATAGGTTGTGCGATAGGTTGAACGTCTACCTCAACGAGCTTGCCTCATATTTCGCTGCAAGAAATCTGAAGATATCCGCCACCAAATCTTCAGCCACACTGTTCACTACAAATACGCGTGAGGTGAATTCTGAGCTGACTGTGATGGTCGATGGAGAAATGATTCCGACCATCAAGTGTCCCAAAATACTTGGCGTCACATTTGACAGCTCCTACACTTTCTCCCCACATGCCACAGCAATCTGCAATAAAGTCAAAAGTAGAAACAAGGTCCTCAAGTCACTCGCTGGCAGCACTTGGGGTGCAGACAAAGAAACCTTGTTGACCACGTACAAAGCAATTGGCCGGTCTGTGGTAAGTTATGCAGCGCCAGTGTGGTCATGTCAACGTTGTGACACGCAGTGGAATAATATTCAGATCTGTCAGAATGCCGCCCTCCGAACTGCGACGGGCTGTCTCCTTAGTTCTCATGTGGACCACCTCGATCAGGAGACAAAGATCCTACCAGTGCGAAGACATAACTACATGCTGTCTAAGCAATACCTTTTGGGCTGTTATCGCAGAAATCATCCAAATCATCATCTTGTGGATAGATACCCACCGCCCAGAAGCCTTAAGGTTGATCTACACGATCTAGAGCGTGAGGTCCAGCGCTACAAGAGAGAACCTCTAGATCAAGCGGGTCTGAACAACATTCATGCAGACACGGTAGCAGACGCGTTAATTGGCTACCGGGTGAATGTAGTCCTTGGAGAACGACCGCCACCCATTGCACCCGAAGAAATCGACCTCCCCCGGCAAACCAGAGTGGTTCTGGCTCAATTACGTTCCGGCAGATGCAGCCGCCTCAATTCCCACAGAGCTAGGATTGATGCCGACGTGCAAGATGTATGTCCCGATTGTAACCAGGGACCGCACGATACACGTCACCTGTTTAACTGCCCGGCCAGACCCACTCGACTCAGACCCAGATCCCTGTGGACGCATCCCATCTTAGTTGCGGAGTTCCTGGGTCTTGACACTCAACAGAATCAAGCAGACGAAAGATAGTACACAATAAACTGCTACAACAACAACAACAACAACTTCTCCTTATCGAGTTGCGACAAGAGTAGAGCATATACAGCCCCCGCTCGACACCTCAACATTCCTTCTCCAGTTCGATCTCTGGTCAAGAATAACGCCTAAGTATTTAGACTCGCCAGATAGTTGCAACTCCACTCCACCTAGATCCGGTAAAAAAACTCGATTACCTCCCCATTTTGGTGGAGCACCAGCTCAGTATTTCTGGGATTTATGCCTAGCTAATTGTCTATCGCCCATCTAGATTGCATCCTCAGCGCACACCCTGAAGGAAGTCCGTGATGGTAGAGGGAAGCGACGGCCAACCATAATGACACCTGGAGAGGGAGTGCTCTCATCTCAACAAAATAATCATGTATGGACCGTAAGTTCACGTTATATATCTAAACGAGTCCAACATTCTCTCAAGTGTCTTTTATACAAAGGACGAGAGACTAATTAGCCTATAGCAATTTGGCAGGGAGCTGTTCGGTTTCCCCGCCTGGAATGAACGCCACACTAACTCCTACCATCCAGTCGGCACATAGTCAAGCAGAAAACAGGCCCTAAAAATCCCCAAAAGAAGCCACATTGATGTCTTGGCTGCAAGCGAAAGTTTCGTTTGAGGTGCGTACTCCACTTAAAGCGCAATGCACCTCTTGCGAAAATTACGAAATTTTCCTTACCTGTACCGGTTGATTTTTTATTTTGGTCGAATTTTAATCATTTTTGGCTAATAAAGTACATATGTGCTGTATTTAGTAGTTTTTATTTGCAAATAACTTTATTTCATATTACATGGGCTATCAAAACATATATTTTCATTCGTAGTTGCAAGAAAATAAGTCACCATTGCCTATTATGTCACCCTGTTGTGCAAAGAAAATTTCATTTGAGCTGCGTACCTGCAAGCGAAATTTTCTGTAACGGTACTGGTAACGAAAATTTCGTTTAGGATATGGCACTGCATTTCTTATGATAAAAATGTGGTCTTACGCGACAGCTGTTAACAGCCGGTCAGGATTGACGGTATTAAAATTTGCATTCTCTTTGTTGTCATCTTCTTTATTGCATATTATCTGCTCATGTACACACATGTATGCACACACACACACATTTCTCTGTGCGTGTTGGCAAATTGTCGATCAGCTTGATGGTAAGATGGCGGATTGCATCATATGATTTGCGGTTGTTGTACAAATGTGACCATCTTTAATTGTTTCGCCATGGTACTACATTAGATTTTGCGATATTTTTCATCTATTACTTTTTTTAGATTACAGATTTTAAGACAAATAGATATGCTGATTTCATTCAGCAGGACTTTCCCTCATTACTTATAGTAAAATTTTGATAAAATTGCTATTTGTATATCGTTCAAAAAGTTATAGTGAAAAACATGGCTTTTCAACGGCGAAAAGCGAACATAGTATCCAATCAACGAAATCATCTAAGGATTTTGATTTTCAGCCACGACTTTCCCTTATTTTCACCAATACAATACAATGACCACGCACCTTGTTGAACCATGTAAAGCCCCCATTGCAATGACCACGCATCATGATGTGTCATGTAAATTCCCCATATTTTCCATATCGATGCAATCGAAATCGATTTCTACGCAAGACGATAGATTTTCACCGCATTCAACTCAAGCACACCGTCTGTCAAAGTATCGCGTCTTGTCGTCTTTGGAGTTTCTACCATATTTTGTGATTTCTAGAAATCTATAACAATTTGCTGCAATTTAAAGGCATTTTGTCAATAAACTAATTTTGTTAAAAACTCTCAACAAGCGGTAAGTAGAACAATTTAAAACCCACTTGAAGTTAGTAGTGCATTTTACTTGCAAAGAATGTTTGAAGAAAAAAATGTGTATATTTGGTGTTGCGAAAAAACAAGGCCATGAAAACCAAAATGGCGGCGTCTTTATTTGGCGTGCTTGGTATTTTATATCGTTTTTTTGTCATTAAAACCACAAGTTTGCTCTACAAGAACTTGTAGTTTCAAGAAAAAGTTGTTTTTAATCAATTCCATAGGAAGTAGCTGGTCTAATTTTAGCTTAGGAGCAAGTTTGTACCGGTGCTGCTGTTTTTTTGCAACTGCAATTACCGGTTTCTCTAATGACCTGACGCCCTCAGACTTCTTTGTTGCGTGCGTGTGTATGTATATTTAGTATAGAGAAGGAAAGGATACTTAGGGTAGTAGCTATATCTGCCTGTGCTTGTTTGGGTGGGGGTACGATGGATTGATTTTTTTTCTCATTGACGTTGGGGCTTAATATTGCCACCGCCACCTCTTTGTTTGCCTGTCTTTAAAGTAAATTTCGTCTTGAGTCATTTGAAGAAGAAGATTTGTTGCTTACGTGTGGTTTCCATCAGCCCTTTTAATTATTTACACCACATGTCATTTGTGGATAATAGCAGAGTATTTTACCAAATGGATAAAAATGTATACGGCCAAACGAAAAGGCAAGCCAAGCTGTTTAGATGGCAATGCAATGCCGCTTCATTTATAAATTTGCTTGAAATCTTGTAAAATGATATTCTTTTATTTTAGTCTTGCCTAGTTATGATGCCATAACTAGTTAAACCATGACCATAAGCTTCTTTAGGCTAATAGCGTAGGTGGTGGCTTTAGAAATAAGTTTCTATTCGACTCCACGCAAGGTACTTTGATGAATTCAAAAGAATAAAATGCTCCAATCGGGTACAGTGAGTATAAAGTCAATCCAAGGGGGTATGAGGCACAATGTCTACACTTGCGAATTGCCCCCTATGACATCGATTTATCAACTTCACTTCAGCATGCTGGATAAAGTGCCAGTACTACGAAAGATTAATGTGTCATTTTCCTAGCAAACTAAATGCATTTTTGTCAGCATTTCTATCCTTTCCAAATCATCCACCATATTCTAAGGGTGGGAAAAGTGTTTATTTTTGGTTTCTTTTGTAGTTTTAATCGTAAATATGCGCAGAAAAAACAATTCCTTGACCAAAAATGATCCTGGGTTAATCCATTTAATTAGACAAGCCGATTCTCTCTACCGTATTAAGGCAGCGAACACATTGCGTATGATAAGAACAAGAGGAGCCAGTCGGACGGAGAAGAGTTTTTTTCAGTCAGAGTTTAGTGTGTCTTTCAGTCAGTCATTTCATGCTTCTACGGTAGTCTTGCTGTGTGCCTGTAGAGAATTCTAGCACGAAATGAGGGCTTCATTTGTAATTTTCCGCAATTGCAGGGCAAGTGACACTAAAGTAGTTTAACCGACTCCAATTCCTACTCATAAACAAAAGTACGCTCTTTATATGCGCGTTGTCCCGACATTGAAACGTACTCCGTTGTAGCTCAAGTTCTGTCACAGAGTCTTAGCTGCCTTGTAATCTACAGCTTCATTTTCCACACCTTTTCGCGCCTTAAAAAGGGTTGTGTCATACCAAGGAATGATTGTTGTTGTAGCCACATGTCTATATGTGGAGGTGGCGATCCTCGTCTAGCACCTATAGGTGAGCCAGCTCGTTCCGGTCCAAAGGACGGATCGGCGCGGTAAAATGGTAGCCATTGGTTATTTAAAGTCGCCAATAGCTCGCCTTGTCATATCGAGCATCATAGGCACTCAGTATTTATGCAAGAGCCGGTGCCGGCCGGCCTCTCACTGAGACTCTCCACTCGATACCGCTGATTGTCCGCGACTGCAGTTGTAGCTACTCCGAATAGAGTATTCCAATATCCGCAACCTGTAGACGCCCGGTAGCTCGCAGCTAAACTCGTGATAAAATGAACACCACACAGTTAGGACCTCAACGTTCCAGCCTCTGTAGTGATCACAGCTATCCCGTGCCGGGAATGTTCGTAGTATCTATTTGCGTCTCTAAACCTGTCTTTACTTCACACGATCTAAGGCCAGATCTTTAGCGCCGCTTGACTGTAAACGTATATTGTGATAGTCCGATCGCATCAATTATCCAGACCCTTCCGGACCGCAAAGACCTTCCCCTGAAGGATGCTACACCCGCTTTATATGACATCTTAATTTCTGAAAACTCAATAAAGACTATCACCTCTATCCAATTCAGTTTAGACCCATTCGTGACGATACTACCTCATCTTTGGCGCACACCTAATATATAGGTGCAAAGGTTTTAGTTTCAGTATGGAATACAGTGTGGCGCTCCCCTTGTGTTCGAGAGAAATATCGCCGCGGTACCCTGTACCTTCTCCTCCGTCATACTGTGGAGGGCACTTACGCCAGATCATAAATTCATAAGCTTTTACCTATCGGCCGAACCATCGCCGTGAACATCCATTCCAACATTACTAGTCTAAAACCTCCAACAGCTTTGTATCAAATTGCTATAGGAGTAGAGCGCATTCAGTCTTCTTTTAACTTTCTCCTCGGCATCTCTTCTCCAGTTAATTAATTTTTTGTCAAGAGAGGACAGGTTCCCTGAAAGCTTTAAGCTTTTTCCGGAAGGATGCTACGGCTCAGATGTTAGTCAAATATAACCAATGTTCATAGATTATCCAGACAGCTGCCTTGTTGTCCCCTAAATGAGGTCTAAAGAGATCAGAAATAGAAGATAGAGAGCGCGGCCAACAACCTTCAACCGTGCCTCAATGTGCCTCCAATAGTCTCTTCAGGGCCTTTGAGACAAAGGACGAAAGACTAATTGGCCTGCATTCCTTGTAAAGGAAGTGGCTCGTTTTTCCGCTTTTGGGATGTAAACTACTCTGTAAACCTGCCATCCATTCGAAAAATGGTCCAGCAATACACAGCTCCTAATATTTAACTGAGGTACTTTCCTGCCCTCATAGCGTACTGTCCTCTCCTTAGTTCTGCTATGATAGCAAGCAGAATGCCATCTGTTCTACTTGTAGGGTTGACATGAATTTGTCACCCACACTACATATTTCTAAGACATTATGCCCCTTGTTGTCCCTTAACAATGATTAGACGAGAGGCTGTTAAATGTTCAAGTCATATAGTCTCTCCAAGATCTTCAAGGCGAAGGACGGGGAGTATCTTGGCCTTCTTTGGACACATTTCCGTCACTAAGCTGAATGGCATATGGTCCTGCTCTTTATATCATATTAGACGATATGCCATTCAGTGCCGTTGAATTGTAGGTTTCAAACAAATTTATTACCCAGCCCTCTTTCTCTCTGTCATCATGTCTGTTTCATATGCATTTTGTGTCTGTGGCGAAGGCCTTACAAACTGACCATCACGGTGCCTTCATAAACTCATTGTTTAGTTGTTGTTGTTGTAGCAATGTGTTGTATTCTACCTTTCGTCTGCTTGATTTTTTTGAGTATCCAGATCCAAGAACTCTGCGACTTTGATGGGATGCTTTCAGAGGGATCTGGGTCTGAGTCGAGTGGGTCTGGCTGGGCAGCTAAACAGGTGGTGACGTGTGTCGTATGGTCCCTGGTCACAAACGGGACATTCGTCTTGCACGTCGGCATCAATCCTTGCTCTGTAGGAGTTGAGGCGGCAACATCTGCCGAATCGTAATTGAGCCAGAACTACTCTGGTTTGCCGGGGGAGTTCAATTTTCTGAGGTGCAATGGGAGGCGATCGTTTTCCAAGGACCACTTCACCCAAACGATGCGGATTGTGCCATCCTCAGAGAAGGCGTTAATCTCTTTCTTACACTACAAGACTGTTCGTAACATTTCACTCCTGGTTGTTATTGCACACTCGACGTCCTCGCACCATCTCACGCATTCCGTGATCGCCCGGATCTCCGTCTGCAGGACCATATTATGGTCAGGCAGACTAAAACAGATCTCAGTCCCTGGGTTCTCAAAGTAGACCCCCAGGAGCAATCAGTCCGTTAAACATGATCTCCCAGATGGCAATATCAGAGTTCCGTCAATACAAGACTGTGCTGCTGGCAGCAGTGCCTCGCACTCAACCTGAAGGTTCATCTCTGGTATCCGACCGGAAACCTCTTCCCTTCCTTATCCCTATCGTTGCCTCGATTATACCGCGATGGTATGAGCTGCTCCCATTCTCAATCCATTCTCTTATCGCCTTAAGTCTCATGGCCGCAGTGGCTGGCACACACTTAATCTGTATGTCAACGGGTCGAATATCTAGTATAGTCTCCAGTGCCCGGGTGGGCGTGGTCCTCATCGCTCCGCCTTTGCCAAGACAACGTTCTCTGAAACTTATGTTGCACCTTTACTCCATAGCTGCCCAACAAAATATTGAGACGTAAATAAGTATTGTTCTAATCACGCTTCTATAGAGCCAGTGGGCTATCCTCGGATTCAGGCCCCATTTTGAGCCTACATAGTGCCCACCATCTGTGAGCCTTCTCAGTACGCTCCTTCCAATTAAGTTTCCTATCCAAGATCACTTCTAAGTATTTGACCTTGTCAGATATCTAAAACGTTTTGTTGATGAAACGTGGTGCGTCAATTTGCCCCACCTTCGTCTTCCTCGTGAACAAGCATATTTGAGTCCTCTGGGTTACCATTAAGACCCCTGTGTCTAGCCCATTCATACGCCATCCTTTTCGGGCCTTCTGCATAGCTCGTTCGGATCCTTACCCCTAAGAAGTATTATAACATCGTCTGCGGGTTCAAATTCCTTTCCAGTCAGTGGCGATAAAATGCCCCCTTTGTGGCGTGCCTTGTACCACTTTCCCCCTTATATTTATGTCATGGGACTCTTATTTCATCCGCATGTTCCTTACTATATGGTTTAACCAGTCTAAGGACCCGGTCCATTCGGTACTGGTCTAAGGATTGGATCAATGTGTTGGTCCGCACGTTGTTAAACGCCCCCTCGATATCAATGCAAATCGCCAGTGTGTACGTTGAAGGGGTTGGAATGGAAGATAGGTAGAAATTTAACAGTGCCGGAAGTATCACCCCGCCTAGGGGAACTCCCTGTTTCACTCTACGCTGCTTCGATTTCCTAACCCTAAATTCCACAAATGACTGACGACCACACAGATAATTCGCTACCAAACGTTTCAGGCCTGGCTGGAGGGATTAACGATTATTTATATTCGCCAATTCTTGTTATTTTTTTTTTCAATTAATCAAGCATAAAAATTTCCTTTCAGATTCATCTTTAGCTCACAATCAAAATGTCCAACGATCATGATAATCAGAATGATGACAGCCAAAACTACGAAGATAGTCAATGTGAGGGATCTCAAGATGAGAATGGCTCACAAAATGATGATCAAGATGATCAGGATGTAAATGATGACAATGATGGTGATAATGGGGATAATGACGAAGGTGGTCCCAAATATGTTCGCTTGCGTGGCCTTCCATGGTCGGCAACACATAAAGAAATTTTAGGTTTTCTACGGAATGTCAATGTAGTTGGCGGCGCAGAGGGTATACATTTGATTACCAGCCGATGGGATGGCAAAAATACTGGTGAAGCCTATGTGGAAGTTGAAGGTCAACAGGATGTTGCTGCTGCACTCAAATTGAATAATGCCTCAATGGGACATCGTTACATTGAGGGTAAGTTGATTTTATAACAACTATAAACACTTTTGATCATATTCCCCTCTATTGTTTGTTTAGTCTTCAATGCCGATGCATCAGAGGCCAAAGAAGCCATGCGTAAAACCACCAACCATGGCAACTCATATGTAGTAAAACTACGAGGTCTTCCATATTCGGTTACCGAACAACAGGTGGAAGAGTTTTTCAGCGGTAAGTTTCCTGGGCACTTTGTTGCTCAATTTCTTGGTAGTTTGTTATTATTTTTAAAAGTTTAATTGTAAAAAAAGAGTGCATGTTTTCTTCATTTGTAAGTAATAATGCCAACAGCATAACGTTTCCAAGTAATACAATATTATTTAAAAAATACAATAAAGCTCTGGGCAAAGTGTTTAACATGCATACATGACCATACACCAACCCTCTTCTTAGGAAATGGGAACCACATTGAATGGTGGGCACATTTTGCTGTGTTGTCTTTGCGCGTGTTTGAGCATAAACCTCTCAAACCAGGGCTTCATAAAAAAATACAAAAAAAAACATCCAAAGAAAAACGTTTAAACCTCCTAACAATTTCTCTTAATTTTTCTTCCTTGGTTAGCAATTTTAGTTGTTGTAATATTTAAACTAAAAAAAAAAAACAAACAAAACTGAAACATTTGATTCAGGTCACCAACAGAAATGTTATGTCGTCTGAATTGATGCAAATAAAAATTGAAAAAAAAAAAAATGAAAAAACCCAAAATTTTGCAGCAAATTTACAAAAAAAATATTTCAAAACAATTTTCCTATATATAGAAAACAATGTTGGTTTAAGTTTTTGTTGTTATTATTCTTGTGTTGTTATTACCATTGGGCAGGGTTGGAAATCAAAGCGGATCGGGAGGGCATTGTATTCGTTATGGACAGACGGGGTCGTGCTACTGGGGAAGCATTTGTTCAGTTTGAAAGCCAGGATGATACTGAACAAGCCTTGGGACGTAATCGGGAAAAAATTGGGCACAGGTGGGTTCTCTTACTACTACATAACTAAAAATAATATAAAAAAAAAATTATAAATAAATAAAAAAAAACGAAATTTTATTGTTTTTAATAATTATAATATTTTTCTCAAAAATCTACTAATCACCAATACTATACATACAATTCTTTTCCATAAACATACATTAAAGTAAGAAATAAATCAATCAAATGATGGTTTTTAGACAAAAACTTTCAATTTGCAAAGGCGCTTGAGCAAAATTATTTTTTCTCAAAGCTTTTTCTCTTTCTTCGTTAGATTGGGCTTGAATTATATTTGCACACACCCAACTTGCAACAGAGAGAGGAGAGGTACATATTCCATCTCCTCTGCAACTGCAACAAGTGAAGCGCAGCGCCTTTCTTTTATACCTATGGCAAAATAGTCTTGCCCATCAGTTAAAAAAAAATTGATATCAATCAAGAACAAAAAAAAAGAAAAAATAAATTATTCCAATATTTCTTACTTATGTGTTTCTTGTCTTTTTGTTTGTGTATTATTCACCTCTAGGTATATTGAGATTTTCCGCAGTTCTATTGCTGAATTGAAACGTACCGTTAGCGGCAATGGTCGAATGGCTCCCTATGATTTGAAAGATCGTGGCAGCAATCGTGGCGGCAACAGCGATTTTGGTGGCAACAGTCGAAACAATCGTAAGTATTATTAGCAATTATTTTTTGTAGAGGCTTATAAAGATCGGCGGTGTATAACAATGAAAGAATTAAACAATTAAAGGATGTAAAAAATAAAAAAAAAACAAACGAAATAAATTATAATATTATATATAAAAAATAATATAAAGGAGATAATAAAACAAATTATAATGAAAAGATGATAGACTAAGTAATAAAAATATTATAACTAAAATAATAAAACAATAAAAAAATAAAGAATAATAAATAACAAAAAAATTATAAAAAAATAATAAAAAAAATAATAAAAAAATAATAAAAAAATAATAAAAAAATAATAAAAAAACAATAAAAAAATAATAAAAAAATAATAAAAAAATAATAAAAAAATAACAAAAAAATAATAAAAAAATAATAAAAAAATAATAAAAAAATAATAAAAAAATAATAAAAAAATAATAAAAAAATAATAAAAAAATAATAAAAAAATAATAAAAAAATAATAAAAAAATAATAAAAAAATAATAAAAAAATAATAAAAAAAATAATAAAAAATAATAAAAAAATAATAAAAAAATAATAAAAAAATAATAAAAAAAATAATAAAAAAATAATAAAAAAATAATAAAAAAATAATAAAAAAATAATAAAAAATAATAAAAAAAATAATAAAAAAAATAATAAAAAAATTATAAAAAAATTATAAAAAAATAATAAAAAAATAATAAAAAAAATAATAAAAAAATAATAAAAAAAATAATAAAAAAATAATAAAAAAATAATAAAAAAAATAATAAAAAAATAAAAATAATAATAATAATAATAGAAAATAAAAGAAAAATAATGGAAAATAAAAAAAATATGGAAAATAAAAAAATAAATAAAAAATAAAAATAAAATGATTAAAAAAATAAGAAAAACATTGTAAAAATTATTAAAAAAACAATAAAAAAATAATTAAAAAAAATAATAAAAAAAAAATTATAAAAAAATAAAAAAAATAATAAAAAAATAGAAAAAAATAATAAAAAAATAGAAAAAAAATAATAAAAGAATAAAAAAAAAATAATAACAAAATGCTATACAAAATAATAAAAATATAACAAAAATGATAACAAAATAAAAAAAATAATAAAAAAATAATAAGAAATAATAAGAAATATTAAAAAATAATAAAAAATAATGAAAAATGATAAAAAATAATGAAAAATAATAAAAAATAATAATAAAATAATAAGAAATAATAAAATATAAAAATATTAATAAATAAATATTAAATTAAAAATAAATATTAAAAAAAATTAAAAAATAAAAAAAAATTAAAAATAAAAAAAAATTAAAAAATAAAAAAAATTAAAAAATAAAAAAAATTTAAAAATTAAAAAATAAAAAAAGTTATAAATATAAAAATAAAAATACAAAAAATAATAGGAGCATATTTCCAAATATTGACAAATCTTACCGAGAAGTTTGGGTGGTTCCAACCGAAAAAAAAAATAAAAGATAAATAATAACAAAAAATAAAAAGTGGTAAATAAAATATAAAAAAATATAAAAAATAATGAAAAATAAAAAAATAAGAGAATAGTTTCAACCTAGACGACATACCTTTTTGACATATCTCACCGACTATTTTGGGTGTTTCCAAACGAAATCGCGATCTAGGAAACCAGGAAAAAATATTGAAAAAAAAAAATAAAAATATAAAAAAATAAAAAAAAAAATTATAAAAAAATAAAAAAAAAATTGTAAAAAAATAAAAATATAAAAAAAATATAAAAAAATAATAAATATAATTAAAAAACTAGAAATATAAAAAAATAATAAAAATATAAAAATGTGAAGAAATAATAATAAATAAATAAATAAATTAAAAAAAAAATATGTATAAAAAAATAAAGAAAAAAAAACAAAATATAAAAAAATAAAAGAAAATCATTAAAACAAAATAACATAAAAAATAATAGTAACGAAATAATAAAAAAAAATTAAAAAAAAAAAAAAAAATAATAGTTTATTGAAATATTAAAACTAAACAAAAATTAAATAAAATTAAAAATAATAAAAAATAATAATAAAAAATATAATAATGAAAAATATAATAATGAAAAATATAATAATAAAAAATAAAACGATAAAAAATAAAATAAAAAATAAAATAAGTACAAAAAAAAAAATAAAATACAAAATAATATAATAAAAAACAAAATAATATAATAAAAAACAAAATAATATAATAAAAAACAAAATAATAAAAAAAAAACAAGTAAGAGCGTGCTAAGTACGGCCGGGCCGAATCTTATATACACTCCACCATTGCATTTGTCGAGTTGTTTGCGCGGTATCTCTTTTTAGGCAAACAAAGAATAATGAATATGAAATGAATGGGACCATAAGTAAATTGAATGCTGAACATTCTAGAAGTCATTGTCTAATATTTCAGTCCATTCGGATAAGAATTATGTCCTTTAGGGGCTCAAGAAGTAAAATTGGAAGATCGGTTTATATGGGAGATATATCAGGCTATAGACTGATTCCATATTTGACACGTATGTTGAAGGTCATGGGAGAAGTAGTTGTACAAAATTTCAGCCAAATCGGATTATAATTGCGCCCTATAGAGGCTCAAGAGTTCAAGATTCCAGATCGGTTTATATGGCAGCTATATCAGGTTATGCACCTATTTGCGCCATACTTAGCACAGTTGTTGGAAGTTATAACAAAACACCTCATGCAAAATTTTAGCCAAATCAGATGAGAATTGCGCCCTCTGGCGGCTCAAGAAATCAATATCCAAAATCGGTTTATATGGCAGCTATATCAGCTATATATAAACCGATTTAGACCATTCATGTAAAATTTCAGCCAAATAGGATAAGAATAAGAATCGGTTTATATTGCAGCTATATCAAAACATGGACCGATTTGGCTCATTTACAATCCCAACCGACCTACAATAATATAATGTATTTGTGCAAAATTTCAAGCGCCTAGCTTTACTCCTTCAAATTTAGCGTGCCTTCGACAGACAGACGGACGAAAATGGCTAGATCGACTTAAAATGTCTTGACGATCAACAATATATATACTTTATGGGGTCAGAGACGTATATTTCGAGGTGTTACAAACAGAAATATTCATTCGTTAAAAAAAAATAAAAATATTGAAAAAAAAAGTATAAAATAAATAAAAAAGTTTAGAAAAATCCAAAAGAAAGAAAAAATAAAATAAAATTAAAAATAGATGAGTATTAAAAATTAAAAAAAATATATATAAAAATTTAAACTTGAAAATAAAAAATATTTATAATAAAAAATTTAAAAATAAAAACAAAATGTAAACAAAAGAAAAGGAATAGAAAATAAGAATTAATTAAAGTAATAAAGTAAGAGTGCAAAAAGATTAAATTTTAATTAAACAAAAAAAAAATTAAAAAAATAATTCAAAAAAAAAAAAAAAATAAAGAAAATAAAATTAGATAAAAAAAATAAAAGAAAATTTTAAAAAAATAAAGATTACAAATAAAATGTTAAAAAAATTAATTAAAAAGTTGAAAAATTTTAAAAAAGAAATTAAAATAATTCATACAAATTAAAAAAAAAAAATTAAACGATATTAAAAAAATATAAGAAAAAAATTAAAAAAAGATTAAAAAAAGATTAAAAGAAGATTAAAAAAATTTAAAAAGAACTAAAAAAAATTAAAATAAGGTGAATAATTAATATAAAAAACAAGAAAATCAAACAGAGAGAAAAAAATTAAAAAAAAATTAAAATAAAAAAAATTAAAATAAAAAAAATTTTAAATTAAAATAAAAAAAAATTAAAATTAAAAAAAATTAAAATAAAAAAAAATTAAAATAAAAAAAAATTAAAATAAAAAAAATAAAAAAATAATAATGAAAAAAACTTAAAGTAAAAAAATTAAAATTAAAAAAAAAATTAAAATTAAAAAAAAAAAATTAAAATACAAACAATTAAAAATAAAAAATAAGAAAAAAAAAAAAAATGAAAAATAATAGATAATAAAAATTAAAAAAAAAAAAAAATTAACATAATAATAAAAGTAGTAGCCATCAAAAATAAGAAGAACAACAAATTTCAAACTTACACATAAGCAAACACAACAACCAAATGAATTAAAATGTAAAAAATAAACAAAAATGAAAACGAAGAACATAAATGAAGCATAAATGAACATGAAAACTCATATAATAACACAAAAAAGCCACTTTCGACTTGTTTTTAAATTAGCATTACTTTTTAGAAGTCGTATTTGGTTTTTTCTAATATTCCCCCTATTACACTTAGGTGGAGGTTGGGGTGGCGGCGGTTTCGGATCGGGCGCCAATAATTCCCTCGGCTTCAACAATTTACCGAACTTTGGAAACAATGGCAATTTTGGTAACAATGGTAATTTCGGCAATAATGGCAATTTTGGAAACTTTGGCAATGGAGGCGGAAATAATGGCAATTTCGGCAACTTTGGCAATGGTGGCAACTTTGGTAACAACGGTGGAGGCGGAAACTTTGGCAATAATGGCAATTTTGGCAACAATAGCGGAGGCGGCGGTGGCGGTTTCAACCGATTTGGTGGAAATAACGATTTCGGAGATTTCGGCAATTTTGGCAACAATCGTGGAAACAATGGCGGAAACTTTGGCAACTTTGGAAACTTTGGTAATTTTGGTGGCAATAGTAATGGCGGAGGCAGTGGCGGATTCGGTAGCAACAATAGCATGGGCGGCGGCAGTGGTGGTGGCGGCGGCGGCGGCGGTGGTAACTTTGGCCCAATTGGAGGCGGTCGCGGTGATGATATGTATGTGGTACACATGCGTGGCTTGCCATTCAGTTCATTCGAAAATGATGTCTTCAAGGTAGTGTAATGGTAAAATATTATGAGAGGAACATTTTAATAAAGTAAGTTGTCTTAAAATTTCAGTTCTTTGACCCCATACGCCCAGCCAATGTCCGCATTATTTACAATGATAAGAACCGTCATAGCGGCACAGCAGAAGCTTGCTTTGAAACCTACGAAGATGCTCAAAGAGCCATGAAGCGCCATCGAGAACAAATGGGCTCGCGCTACATTGAGTTGTTCTTCAATGGCAAATCTAAGAGCGGCGGTGGAGGCGGAAACGGTGGCAATAGTGGACCCATAGGAAATAACTACAGTTCGGGTGGCAGCATTGGTGTCGGCGGTGGTGGCGGCAACAATTCCTTCCAGAGACGCATCTAAAGATCAGACCAGACCCCTACACCTACACCACATAGCAGCACCACACTACACAATGGCACCGTTTAAGGCCATGAAGACAATTTTACTCCATTACATTTTGTTTATGCTAGCAGTCCACCAGTCCACCATCATGATCTACTCTTCCATTTATTATTTCCTTGTATGGCCCTCTGTTAGAGTGCTATGCTGCTACTTGAAACACGCTGATTTTTTTTTTTTGTTTATACTCTATAGATTTTAATTTAAGATTATGTGACTATTACATAAAGTTAATTTCCTTTTTATTTTCTTTTACAACAAAAAAATTGAAAAAGATATAACGCCAGTATCCCCTTTTTAAAAGAAGATGAAGAAGAAAAACCAAAAAAAGAAAAAAGAAAAACTTTGATATAAAACCAACCCCAAATTCCTATTGGTAAAATTGATTGATTAATGATCATAGAAACTGAGAAGCACTTAACATACTTAATTAATAATTTATCCATGATTTTAGTATTTCCATAACTTAAGATTTGCAAAGAAAGAAACCCATGTGTATATGCTTAATTGTACACAAGGATGATTAAAAAACAAGGGGAGGAGAGAAGACGTTTTCCCATTTAAAATCTACGGCGTTGGAAAGCGTTTACAATTATTTAAATCATAAGAATTTTAACGTATTTCGAAAATAAAAGAAAAACATTAAAATAAAATGGGGTTTTAAATATTTTTCCGGTATGCTTATAGAGACCTGGTTCAGGGTTACTTCTTCGGAGTGTGAGTTGTGTAACTTGCATGGGAGTAAGGGGTTGCTATAAACAAGTTGTTGTTGTAGCCACATTTGTATGGGGGGGGGGGGGGTGGCGATACTCTTTAAGCTCTTTTAGGCGAGCAAGCTCGTTCCGGGGAACAATGATAGCCATTGGTTGTTTAAAGGCGCCAATATCTCGCCTTGTCGGATCGGGCATCATGGGCATTCAGTTTTTAAGGAAGAGCTGGTGCCACCCGGCCTCTCACCGAGACTCTCCACTCGATACCGCCCATTGTCCGCAACTACTTCATTTCACTAACCGCAACCTGTGGATGCCCCCTAGCTCCCAGCTAAGCTTCTCCTGATAACGAAGAACACCGCACAGATTGGAGCTCAAAGCTTCAGCCTGCGTGATGCTCATAGTTATCCCGTGTCGGGCTTATTTTCACATTTAAAAGAAATAAACACACTGCCGGGCAGTGTGTCTAGCGGTCCCTGGTTACAAGCGGAACTTACATATTGCAGGACAATCCCATGGCAGCCGGTTGTATGTACCGGATTGAACCGATGGAGTCCTTCATCTGCAAGAGTTGCCGCCTCAGTGTACAATACACTGCTACAACAACAGCATCTTTCACGATGTACTATCCTAAACCGAATGGAGGTAGCTGCAAAACTGTTGGGTCATGATCTCCAAGGACGGCACTAGCTGTTTACTGTTTCTGCTACCGTATCTTCGTGAATCGGCTGCGTGTAGGCCAACTGACGCTGCATAGTTAACTAAAGGGTGATTTTTTTGAGGTTAGGATTTTCATGCATTAGTATTTGACAGATCACGTGGGATTACAGACATGGTGTCAAAGAGAAAGATGCTCAGTATGCTTTGACATTTCATCATGAATAGACTTACTAACGAGCAACGCTTGCAAATCATTGAATTTTATTACCAAAATCAGTGTTCGGTTCGAAATGTGTTCAAATTTTGACAAATTTTGTTCAGCGATGAGGCTCATTTCTGGTTGAATGGCTACGTAAATAAGCAAAATTGCCGCATTTGGAGTGAAGAGCAACCAGAAGCCGTTCAAGAACTGCCCATGCATCCCGAAAAATGCACTGTTTGGTGTGGTTTGTACGCTGGTGGAATCATTGGACCGTATTTTTTCAAAGATGCTGTTGGACGCAACGTTACGGTGAATGAACACATTTCGAACCGAACACTGATTTTGGTAATAAAATTCAATGATTTGCAAGCGTTGCTCGTTAGTAAGTCTATTCATGATGAAATGTCAAAGCATACTGAGCATCTTTCTCTTTGACACCATGTCTGAAATCCCACGTGATCTGTCAAATACTAATGCATGAAAATCCTAACCTCAAAAAAATCACCCTTTATTGGCCGGCTAAGAATTCAACAAGGTTTCTTAGTCTGCTTCCCAGATTTTACTGACCGGCGATTTGACACCAACTTTCGCAGTAAATATAGTGAGGATTGGGGTTGAAGAGTTGTTGATAGATATCATGAAGTGAAATAAGTGGGAAGATTGACATGGCAGGGTCCATGATGATGTAGCCACATTTGCATGAGGAGGTGACGTCCCTTGTCAAGCTCCTATATATGATCAAGCTCCGATCCATATGATCGATCGCCGCGGGAATATGATGTTCATTTGTTATTTAAGGGCGCCAAAAACCCGGTGTCGCCCTGCCTCTCTCTGACTGCAGTTACGGCTACTCCGTATGGAGCATTCCACTTTCCGCAACCTGTGGATGCGCCCGGTAACCCTCAGCTAAGCTCTTCGTTATAACAAAGAGCACCACACAGATAAGAGCTCAAAGCTCCAACCTGTGTGGTGCTCATTGTTATCCCGTGCCTGGCCTGTGGAGGTAGTGATCCTCGGCAAGCTCTTGTAGGTGAGCAAGCTCGTTCCGGTCAGTAGGCCCATAGCCACGAGAGCATGGTTGGCATTGTTTCCTTAAAGGCGCCCATAGCTCGGATTGTCATATGGAATAAGATAGGCACTCAGTTTTAAAACAAGAGCCGGTGCCACCCAGCCTCCTTCTGAGACTGCAACCACTGTTACCCCGTTTACCATTGGAACATTCCATTATCCGCAACCTGTAGTCGCGCCACGGTGCCTCTCAGCTGAGTTTTTCATGATACGGCTGAACGTCACACAGGTCGGAGTTAAAAATTCCAATCGGTGCGGTGTTCATAGTTAGCCCGTGCTGAATTCATGATCATGCCAGCGCCCGCGTCGGTTACCCAAGTTCCATTGTGTTCGTCCTAGAAGAAGGTAGATGAGAAAAAAAGAAGATGGAGAAAAATAAAAGGTACAGGAACAGGGGCATAGCATGGTACCCGGCATAAAAAAACCAAACAAACGCACAAGACAAAAAAGTGTTTTGCGAGTCCTGAGTGTTTCGTGAGTCGTGATTTTTCTCAAGAGTCGTGAGTGATTAACATTTTTTTGCGTGAGAGAAAATTCACTCACATGCACATTTTCAAATACGCCAAATACTGAGTGCCTATGATGCTCCATATCACAAGCCGAGTTATTGTTAATTTTGCCCATGAACATTCCACTAAGCATCAGGGGAAAACTTCTGACATATCAATGAGTGTATCAATAGCCCAGTCCGAACGGTGTGACGCAGTGCAACACCTCTTTGGAGAGAAGTTTTACATGGCATAGTACCTCACAAATGTTGCCAGCATTAGGAGGGGAAAACCACCGCTGAAAATTTTTTCTGAAGGTCTCGCCTAGATTCGAACCCAGTCGTTCAGCGTCATAGGCGGACATGCTAACCTCTGAGCTACGGTGGTCCCCAAGGCGAGTAATTGGCGTAATCAAGCTTCTGCCGCACCTGTCCAAAAGCCTATAGGATCACCTAATTTCAAGAATTTTAATAAAGACTTCTGCCCCGGCGCCCCATCCAATTAAACTCAATCCGGGTATGCAGAAGATGCCATGAAAGACGGGGTAGCCTCAGCTCAGATTTAGGGAAAACGCTTCTCTACCTCCCAACGAATTTTTCTTCTCCAGCTTAGTTTAAGAATTACACCCAGATACTTTGCTTTCGAAGATAGCGACGGTTTTTTTCACCCAAGACAGCTCCCCTGAAAGCACTCAGCTTCGTCTTCCTGGTGAAAAGTACCAGGTCAGTATTTCTAGGGTTTATGTCAAACCCGTTGGCCTTCCCGAAGATAGATACAGTTTTTTCCATACAGGACAGCTCCACTGAAAACACTCAGCTTCGTCTTACTGGTGAAAAGTAGCAGGTCAGTATTTCTAGGGTTAATGTGAAACCCGTTGGCGTTCCCTAAGATCCCGAAGATAGCTACAGTTTTTTTCCATCCAGGACAGCTTCCCTGAAAACACTGAGCTTCGTCTTCCTGGTGAAAAGTACCAGGTCAGTATTTCTAGGGTTTATGTCAAACCCGTTGGCCTTCCCCAAGATCCCGAAGATAGCTACACTTTTTTTCCACCCAGAACGTTGTATAGCTCTATCTCAGCAGTTTAAACTTGACAGCTACCCCCTTCATTTCAAGTGTGGGTCACTAACGTCAAGCGCAGGCGAGATAGATCTATACTGGACAGAATGGTTTAGCATGAAATCCAGTTTGGTCAATCTTCAATTTTTGTGTCATCCTTACGCAATGCATTGTAGCCATGACAAAATGTGCAAGCAGCAGGTGTTGACCAGCTTTGTCCCCGTTTCTCGATCTTGCCACATAGTCCATAGGGGCCACATAGTCCATTGACGAAGACTGGCTGGGCAGTTAAACAGGTGACGTGTGTCGTGTGGTTCCTGGTCACAATCGGGACATACATCTTGCACGTTAGCATCAATCCTCGCTCTGTAGGAATTGAGGCGACTGCATCTGCCGGATAGTAATTGAGGCAGAACTTCTCTGATTTACCGAGGCAGATCAATTTCTTCAGGTGCAATGGGAGGCGGTCGTTCTTCAAGGACCACATTCACCCGGTAGCTATTCACCGCATTGGCCACCGTGTCTGCATGAATATTGCCTTATGTGGCGATCTTCGTCAAGCTTCTGTAGGTAAGCAAACTCGTTCCGTTTCAAAGGAACGATCGCCGCGGGAATAGGGTGGCCATTGGTTATTTAAAGGCGACAATAACTGCTATTGCTGTTTGCCATAAGCCAAGAAAGTGGTGAATAACGCAGTACTAAAGTTGACGGCATAAGTGAGCCGTACGCAATGGAAAAAAACTACAGAACTGGCAAAACACAGACCTTCACGGGCTGCCTATATATGATCAGCATCTATCATCTACATAAGGAGATTAAGGTCTTTAAAGTTAAAAAATCCATATTGAGCTTCTTCCTTCGTCCCTGTCTGCAGACACGTAGGCTCTCCTTTCTGGGAAGCCATTTCTTCTGCGATCTGGTTGAACTTGCGAACGTACCTCTGGTAGGTCTCCTGAGATTTGTTGACGGAACAGGATGGTTCCGATTAGGGTTGCCATAAGCTTCGGCGTAGGTACATCCGTGCTTGCGTGGGAATGGGCGTTATTCACTCCCTGCTCGAGTTATAAATTCCTCCTGTTTTTCTTTAATTTGTGTGTAACATCTAGTCCGAGGTCTCACATCTTCTTTCTCTTACCTTTCTTTCTAGGGTACCACAGGCGGAAAAACTGGCCTCCGAGTAAACTCACCTTTGGTGGGCAAACCACTCAACTTAACCTAACCTAACCTTCTCTGTGAACAGTAACTCCTGAGCTGTCACCAGAAGAATTATCCAAAGAGATAGAACACCCTCTGACAACACTTTACCGATCCACTCACAACCTCCTCATACTGGACGGGTTTTCAGTATATTCATCTGAATAACAGCAAACAACTCGGTTTCATCGCATCAGCCGAATATAGTTCGTGGTGGACGCTACCACCATCTAGTGGTGGACGCCAGACCTATCTAGAGAGACAAGACCTACTCTGGCCCAATGAAGATTCAGATGGTGTAGCAATTCATATCGCTCAACGCTAGATTGTACAACCCACATTATCTCTCATGACACCATAAACCTTTTTACATGCCCGGAAAACCCGACTAAACTGAATGCAGAATCACTATGGGCTGCTTCTATTGAAGCGGCAAGATTCCTGGAGCTAAATCTGGAGACGGTAACATCTAAGAATTAATCATTATGTATACTTGCAGCGAATGTGGCTACTTGAAAAGAACAACGCTTTTGCCACATGTCAAGCTAGATCGAAAACCCACCGGTTACACCTACAAATGGATTAAATGGTGAGGAAAGAAATACCGATGACAAGTGTTTCCTTTTGTTGTTGTATTATTAATGAGGCGGCAGCACTTGCCGATAAAGGACTCCATCGGGTCAATACGGTACGTACAACCGGCTGCCATGGGGTTATCCTTTTGTTGTAGTAGCACCTTCTGCCGAGTTGGGGAAGCGATCCTTGGCATGCACACCTTTGGGAACAAGGTCGTTTCGATGAATAGACCCGATGTTGGTGGTGTTGTTAAAAAATATATTAAGGCGCCTGTTAATGTAAAACCAGTTTTTATTACAGTCTGTGCTGCTAGAAGTAGGGTAGCGAAGTCATAAACCTTCAGTGAAATTATGACATATGGCTACAGATGGCGTACGTATGTTTAAAATTTGTAACTGTTTATTATATTTGATTTTCTTTCTCCTTTTGGCTTGTACAATCCCACCATCTTGAAGGCTGCTTATTGTGCCATCAAATGCTTGTACCAGCTAAATGATCAAAATCCATTGCATCAAGCGTATTCGAAATTATTATTTTTTTTTTTATAAAATGGTAGAAAAGAAAATTCGAAAAAAATAACCAAAAACGCTGGTATTTGGTATTCACATAATCAGAAAAATACTTCGAGATCTAATATAACATAATAATTACCCCCATATTTAGAAATTAGAATACGAAAATGTGTTAATCTCTCAAACTAAATTACTAGTTGGACAGTTAAATACAAATTTCCCAATGTAAAACAATTGACTATCAAATACAAATTTCCCAATATAAAGCAATTTCAAATGAAATGTGACACCAGAAATTTATTATTTCCAAAAAGTAGCTTTCAATGCTAATAAATAGAATAGCAAATCAGGCGTGAAGTTGTCTTTCGAAGTGTTTTCTTTGACAAGTGACAACTATTGGATAAATGGGTTAATGAAGCGTAAAGTGTCATTAGTGCTTCTAATTGTTAGTTTTATTGTGCACCAAAAACATTCATCTTTGTTTTCGAAACAATGCTCTACGGGCGGAAATTCAAAATTTGCGGCAAAAATTATTCCGATCACAAACTATACTCAGCAAGTATAAGTTCGGCCGGGCTGAATCTTATATACCCTCCACCATGGATCGCATTTGTCGAGTTCTTTTCCCGGCATCTCTTCTAAGACAAAAAAAAAAAAATGATATAAGAAAAGATTTGCTCTGCTATTAGAGCGATATCAAGATATGGTCCGGTTTGGACCACAATTAAATTATATGTTGGAGACCTGTGTAAAATGTCAGCCAATTCGAATAAGAATTGCGCCCTTTGTGGCCTCAGGAAGTAAAATAGAGAGATCGATTCATATGGGAGCTGTATCGGGCTATAGACAGATTCAGACCATAATAAGCACGTATGTTGATGGTCATGAGAGAATCCGTCGTACAAAATTTCAGACAAATCGGATAATAATTGCGACCTTATATGACAGCTATATCAGGTTATGAACCGATTTAAACCATACTTGGCACAGTTGTTGGATCTCATAACAAAATACTACGTGCCAAAATTCATTCAAATTGGATAAGAATTGCGCCCTCTAGAGGCTCAAGAAGTCAAGACCCAAGATCGGTTTATATGGCAGCTATATCAGGTTATAAACCGATTTAAACCATACTTGGCACAATCGTTGGATATCATAACAAAACATGTCGTGCAAAATTTCATTCCAATAGAATAAGAATTGCGCACTCTAGAGGCTCAAGAAGTCAAGACCCAAGATCGGTTTATATGGCAGCTATATCAGGTTATAAACCGATTTGAACCATACTTGGCACAGTTGTTGGATATCATAACAAAATACTACGTGCCAAAATTCATTAAAATTGGATAAGAATTGCGCTCTCTAGAGGCTCAAGAAGTCAAGACCCTAGATCGGTTTATATGGCAGCTATATCAGGTTATAAACCGATTTGAACCATACTTGGCACAGTTGTTGGATATCATAATAAAACACGTCGTACAAAATTTCATTCCAATCGGATAAGAATTGCACACTCTAGAGGCTCAAGAAGTCAAGACCCTAGATCGGTTTATATGGCAGCTATATCAGGTTAAGGACCGATTTGAACCATACTTGGCACAGTTGTTGGATATCATAACAAAACATGTCGTGCAAAATTTCATTCCAATCGGATAAGAATTGCGCACTCTTGAGGCTCAAGAAGTCAAGACCCTAGATCGGTTTATATGGCAGCTATATCAAAACATGGACCAATATGGCCCATTTACAATACCAACCGACCCACACTAATAAGAAGTATTTTTGGAAAATTTCAAGCGGGTATCTTTACTCCTTCGGAAGTTAGCGTGCTTTCGACAGACGGATGGGCATTGCTAGATCGACATAAAATTTCACGACAATCAAGAATATACGACGAATATTTCGAGTAGTTATAATCAGAATGACGAAATTAGTATACCCCCATCCTATGGTGGAGGGTATAAAAAACACGGAACTGCAATTTTTGAAGTCATGAGTCAGGAGTAGAAAAGTAATTTGCCGGAGAAGCTGACAAAGAAACCATGTTGGCTACATATAGCAAAATCGGCCGGTCAGGGGTTAACCATGTGCCAGTGTGAACTCAACGTACAAGCGATCCTCAGTGGAGTTAGATCCAGACCAGTCAGGGTGCGTTGGGATATTCTATAAATTCTCATGAGAACCTCCTACAACAGGAGGCACAGATCCTTCCTATCCTTCGTACAAGGCATTGATTGAATCCAACTTGGCCATACGATACACGTAACCTATATTTCTGCTTAGCCAAACCTACATGATACGGCTGGGATGTACAATCAGGCTATTTATTGGATTCGTCTGAGTATAGAACAATAGGTAGATTTACGAAGTGTCGTCCATTAGGCAACAACACCATATGAAGTGTTGTCCAACAGACAACAATCCCATGCAAGCCGGTTGTACTCACCGGATTGACCCGATGGAATGCTTCATCGGCAAGGGCTGCCGGCTCAGTGTATGTGTTCGTTCTTTTTTCGTCACGGGAGAGGACCATCCCGCATGCTTCTGGTCCGTGCCGGGATTGAAAAGAACCCCAGACTTTTTTCTCTTCGGTTTCCCAGAACCGCCTCCATCATCGGTCGGTGTCGGTGAGGTGTAATCGGTGCATGAAATGGGTACATTTCTGGCCTTGCACTGGCCTTACGTCTCTACGGGAGCCTAGTCACACTGAATATTTTGCAAGGTGCTGTGCGAACATAGACAGCAGTGGGTCCCAAACGTCGTCCTCGTCGTCGGACGATGTGACCCCCTCGACCTCTCCCGTGCGGCAATATACGCAACAGCAGCTTCTCAGCCCAAATATTTCCAGGCCAGTGCCGGGAGGAGTATCATTTTTATAACTGAAACGGTCTCCTTGGCAAGATCGACGAGATTGTGGATTTTAAGAGACGGAAGAACATATTGGTCGCAGCGATCCAGGAGACAAAGACGCCCAACACCTGCAGCTTGTACAGTTGTCACGGATACAATGTAAGAATCCCTTAAGGAATCGAGGTGGGGATTGGCCTTCGTGATACACCTTTCCGTGCTGTATAGACCCATCTTGCCTGTGCCTAGCGCTAGTGACCCCCACATGGAGCGCATGCGGATAGCAGTCAGGGCCGGTACTGCCGAGATAGAGCTATACAACGTGTACATACCGCCAGTTGGCAGTTGTGACCCAGTCAATGGTCAAGCTTACAACCCCGACATTAGGAGGTTACTATCTGGCCATAATCGTCTGGTTCTAGCAGACTTTAATGCGCATCACGTTTCATCCCAAGGTAACGACCAGCGGGGGTATAGCTTTGGCAGAGCAGATTGAAGGCTCCACGTTTTGCACGGTGAATGAGGATGCCCCCTCTAGGATTACGAGGTGGTGTAACAGCTCGTCAGACATTTTCATTGCATCTCCTGATCTCCTGAGTGACGCAGCATGGCAAGCCGCCAGTTCTTTGGGATCAGACCACCTCTCCATAATTCTCACCATAGACCGACTACCCGAATTCATAACCTCAAAGAGCCGGACGTTAATGAATCAGAAGAAGGCCGATTGGGTAGGCTTCCGGGCGTACACCAATCGCTGAGTGACGTAACCTGGCAAGCCATCAGTTCTTTGGGATCAGACCACCTCCCCATAATTCTCACCATCGACCGACCACCCGACTTCATAACCTCAAAGAGCCGGACATTTATGAATCAGAAGAAGGACGATTGGGTAGGCTTCCGGGCGTACACCAATCGCCGCTTCAGTGAACAGTCTATACTGCTACTAAATTTTCCATGGACATTCCACTAAGGAACAGGGGATACATCTCTCATATCAATGAGTGCAGTCCGATTAAAGTTTAAGCTCAATGATAAGAGGCCTCCTTTTTTATACCGCATAGCGATACCACTTGGCAGAGAAGTTTTAACATGGCAGGATACCTCAAAAATGTAGCCAGCATTAGCCGTTGAAACTTTTTCTGATGTTCACGCCGTGATTTGCTAACCTCTGCGCTACGGTGGCCTCCTGAACTGTCACCCACCCACGAATGTGCTAGTTGCCGAAAGGATATTCCGAGACATCATTAACGCAGCAGCCGCTCGCTTTAAACCAGCCGATCGAACACTCCAAGTGCGGCCCAATTTCCCGGTGCAGGCAGTGGTACTTGCAGACGAGCGTGATGGGATTCGCTGCACAGACCCCACTAACCCCAGAAATAGTGAGTTGAATCTGGAAACAAACAGGGTAGTCAACGAACGTAAGCGGAATTTGTGGCTGGAACGCTTGGAGCAATGTTACTTAAGTAGCGTTTTAGGCAAGCTGTGGTCTACTGTTAAGTCACTTTCGAACCCCGGTAGAAGGGACGATAGGACCTAAGTCACTTTTGGGGACGTAACAGTAAGTGATCTGAAGAGGTGCGTCAGGTTGTTCAATTCATTGTACATCCCGAGAGTGCCAGGGCTAGAATGAGAACCATTTGTCGTATCCGTAGTCTCCGAGCCGAAGAACAGCCATCACAACTTACTGTGGACGTGGCATCCGTGGTGCCAAGTTATCCAAGTCGTTGAGCCCCAACGGAATCTCTACACCGATGCTAAAGAATCTGGATCAACCTGGAGTCCAGTACCTTACGACTGTTCTCAACCTGTCGTTGAACACTCTTATAGTACCCGATGTCTGGAAGATGGGCAGAGAGATCCCGATACTGAAGCCTGAAAAGGATATGAGTAAGAAGGAATCGTACAGACCGATCTTCCTTCTCTCACCAGTGGCAAAGACGCTTGGTGATAAGAAATCGAAACTCCTTAGAGTGAAATAGGGAGTTCCCCAAGGCAGGGTGATATCTCCGGCACTGTTTAACCTCTACCTATCCTCTATACCGCCCCCTTCAGACTGAATAGAGATCGTATCATATGCGGACGAATGTACGATCGTGGTATTAGGTCCCCCACTCATTGATGACATATGCGATAGGTTAAACATCTGACTCAAGAAATTTGAAGACATCTATCAGTAAATCTTCAGCCACATTTTTCACTACAAATACGAGTGAGGTGAATACTGAGCTGAAAGTGATGGTCGATGGAGAAATGTTTCCGACCATAAAGTATCCCAAAATCCTTGGTGTCACATTTGAAAGCTCTTACAAATTCTCCTCACATGCCACAGTAATTTGCGATAAAGTCAAAACTAGAAACAAGGTCCTCAAGTCACTTGCAGGCGGCGCTTGGGGTGCTGACAAAGAAACCTTGTTGACCACGTACAAAGCAATTGGCCGGTCTGTGGTAAGTTATGCAGCGCCAGTGTGATCTCGTCAGCTCTGTAACGCGCAGTGGAATAATATTCAGATCTGTCAGAATGCCGTCTTTCGAACTGCGACGGGCTGTCTCCTCAGTTATCAGTTCTGGACCACCTCCATCAGAAGACAAAGATCCTACCCGTGCGAAGACATAACTAAATGCTGTCTAAGCCCTACCTTCCGGGCTGTTATCGCAAAGATCATCCAAATCATCATCTCGTGGATAGGTATTCACCGCCCAGAAGCCTTAAGGAAGATCTACATGATCCAGAGCGTGAGGTCCAGCGCTACAAGAGAGAACCTCTAGATCAAGCGGACCTAGACAACATTCATGCAGACACGGTGGCAGATGCGGTGAATAGCTACCAGGTGAATGTGGTTCTTGGAGAACGACCGCCTCCCATTGCACCCGAAGAAATTGACCTCCTTCGTCAAACCAGAGAAGTTCTGGTTCAATTTCGACCCGATTGATGCAGCCGCCTTAATGCCTACAGAGCAAAGATTGATGCCAACGTGTCCCGGATTTATGTCCCGATTGTAACCAGGGAGACCCACTCGTCTTAGACCCAGATCCCTCTGAACACACCCCATCTTAGTCGCAGAGTTCCTGGATCTGCACACTCAACAGAATCAAGCAGACGAATGATAGAACACAACACACTGCTACAACAACAACAACAACCCTATCGAATGATAGGTCTGAAATTTTCTCCTGGGTACACTGAAAAAAAGTTGTTCCAAAAATTCAAAATTGTTCCTTATTCGTGGGATTTTAGCTATGAAAAGGAGCTAAAGAACCAAAATTTTAATATAAATATAAAACTTTAATTTCATATTTATATGATTTTTGTCTTTAATAACAAGGCTCAAAGTTGAGGAATTGTTAACCCACCATTTAAAATAAAAAGTCCTTAATAACAAGGAAAATATTTTTCACCAAAAGGAATATTTCCTTAAAAAGTAGAAAAAATCTTCATCTTTAAATAAAGTTTGCTAATCTTTGGAACGCATCTTTAAAATTAGGACAAACATTTTTTCAGAGTATGATAAGGTCTTTTGGTTTTTTTCAGACCAGAAGCATTCATATCTGTAGGAGTTTGCAGGTGATATCATGGCATGTGACATAAATGAGTTAAGCATCCACTGATTTGGTCATTCCGTTTGTAACACCTCGACCCGGGTTGATTTGTATGGATGAAAAAAAAAACAGCAAAAGCGTGCTAAGTTCGGCCGAGCCGAATCTTAGGAACATACCACCATGGATTTTACTTAAATATGGGAGCTATATTTGGTTATAGAGCGATTTGGACCGTAATTGGCACAGTTTTTGAATGTCACAACAGAACACTTTATACAAAATTTCAGCCAAAACGGATAAAAATCATGGCTTGTAAGGGCTCAAGAAGTCAAATATGAAGATCGGTTTATATGGGAGCTGTATCAGGTTATAGACCGATTTAGACTGTACTTGACACAGTTGTAAAAGCCATCACCACGTGCAAAATTTTAGCCAAATCGGACAAAAATTGCGGCTTCCAGGGGCTCAAGACTTCAAATCGGGAGATCAGTTTATATGGGGGCTATATCAGGTTAGTGAACGATTTGGACAGTATTAGGCACAGTTGTTGGAAATGATAACAGAACACGATATGCCAAATTTCAGCCAAATCGGACAAAAATTGAGGCTTCCAGGGGCTCAAGAAGTCAAATCGGGAGATCAGTTTATATGGGACCTATATCAGGTAGCCACAATGTCCAGAGGCATAAGACGTACGTATTTATGTACGTATTTGCCATACGATTAAAAAAAAAACAACTAAAAAGGCAAACTCTGGATACCCACCACCTCGGGTATATATGTAAACAACCTTACGTCAAAATCCGGTGAAAAATGCATACCTTATGTCCCATAGCAGCTATATCGAAATATGTTCCGATTTGGACCAAATACCGCAAAAATTTGGATTTGGACCAAAAAGTGTAAAAAAAGTATATTTGATTAAAGTTCATTCTAAGTTTTATTAAAAATGCATTTACTTTTTTTTAAAAAATCCGCAATTACTTTTTGTGCAACCCAATAATAAGTATAAGTCATTGGTCAATTGTGTATAAAAACATTTTGGTCTTTTTAGTAGCTGTATCTAAAAATATACCGATCTGAGCCATATACGACACAGATGTCGAAAAAAAAATCAAAATCGAATTATAAATGCCCCTTTTATGGAGCCAAGACTTTAAATCGAGTTATCGGTCTATATGGCAGCTATATTCAAATCTGGACCGATTTGTCGAAGAGCCTAACACAACTCACAGTCCCAAGTTTCGGGGAAATAGTACAATAAATGCGCCTTTTATGGACCCAAAACCTTAAATCGAGAGATCGGTCTATATGGCAGCTATATCTAAATCTGGACCGATATGGGCCAAATTAAAGAAGAATGTCGAAGCTCCTAATGCAACTCACTGTCCCAAATTTTGGCAAAATCGGACAATAAATGCGCTTTTTATGGGCTCAAAACCTTAAATCGAGAGATCGGGCTTTATGACAGCTATATCCAAATCTGGACTGATGTCGGCCAAATTGCAGAAAAATGTCAAGATGCCTAACACAACCCACTGTCCCAAATTTTGGCGACATCGGACAATAAATGCGCCTTTTATGGACCCAAAACCTCAAATCGAGAGATCGGTCTATATGGCAGCTATATCCAAATCTGGACCGATTTGTGCCATATTGCAGAAGTATGACAAGATGCCTAACATAACCCACTGTCCCAAATTTCGGCGACATCGAATAATGAATGCGCCAATTATGGGCCCAAAACATTAAATCGAGAGATCGTTCTATATGGCAGCTATATCCAAATCTGGACCGATCTGGGTCAAATTGAAGAAGAATGTCGAAGGTCCTAACGCAACTCACAGTCCCAAGTTTCGACGAAATAGGACAATAAATGCGTTTTTTATGGACCAAAAACCATAAATCGATAAATCGGTCTATATGGCAGCTATATCCAAATCTGGACCGATTTGTGCCATATTGCAGAAGTATGTCGAGGGGCTTAACACAACTAACTGTCCCTACATTCGGCGACATCGAATAATGAATGCGCCAATTGTGGGCCCAAAACCTTAAATCGAGAGATCGTTCTAAAGGGTGATTTTTTTGAGGTTAGGATTTTCATGCATTAGTATTTGACAGATCACGTGGGATTTCAGACATGGTGTCAAAGAGAAAGATGCTCAGTATGCTTTGACATTTCATCATGAATAGACTTACTAACGAGCAACGCTTGCAAATCATTGAATTTTATTACCAAAATCAGTGTTCGGTTCGAAATGTGTTCATTCACCGTAACGTTGCGTCCAACAGCATCTTTGAAAAAATACGGTCCAATGATTCCACCAGCGTACAAACCACACCAAACAGTGCATTTTTCGGGATGCATGGGCAGTTCTTGAACGGCTTCTGGTTGCTCTTCACTCCAAATGCGGCAATTTTGCTTATTTACGTAGCCATTCAACCAGAAATGAGCCTCATCGCTGAACAAAATTTGTCAAAATTTGAACACATTTCGAACCGAACACTGATTTTGGTAATAAAATTCAATGATTTGCAAGCGTTGCTCGTTAGTAAGTCTATTCATGATGAAATGTCAAAGCATACTGAGCATCTTTCTCTTTGACACCATGTCTGAAATCCCACGTGATCTGTCAAATACTAATGCATGAAAATCCTAACCTCAAAAAAATCACCCTTTATATGGCAGCTGTATCCAAATCTGGACCGATCTGGCCAAATTTAAGAAGGATATCGAAGGGCCTAACACAACTCACTGACCCAAATTTCAGCAAAATCGGATAATAAATGTGGCTTTTTTGGGCCTAAGACCCTAAATCGGTGGATCGGTCTATATGGCAGCTATATCCAAATCTGGACCGGTCTGAGCCAAATTGAAGAAGGATGTCGAGGGGCTTAACAGAACTCACTGTCCCAAATTTTGGCAAAATCGGGCAATAAATGCGCCTTTTATGGGCCCAAGAGCCTAATCGGTGGATCGGTCTATATGGCAGCTATATCCAAATCTGAACTGATCTGAGCCAAATTGAAGAAGGATGTCGAAGGGCCTAACACAACTAACTGACCCAAATTTTAGCAAAATTGGATAATAAATGTGGCTTTTTTGGGCCTAAGACCCTTAATCGGCGGATCGGTCTATATGGGGGCTACATCAAGATATACTCCGTGGACCAATTTGGGCCAATTTGAAGAAGGCTGTCGAAGGGCCTAACACAACCAACCTACCCAAATTTCAGCAAAATCGGATAATAAATGTGGCTTTTTTGGGCCTAAGACCCTAAATCGGCAGATAGGTCTATATGGGGGCTATATCAAGATATAGTCCGATATAGCTCATCTTCGAACTTAACCGGCTTATGGACAAAAAAAGAATCTGTGCAAAGTTTCAATATCTCGATTTTTAAAGACTATAACGTTATTTCAACACACAGACGGACGGACATGACTAGATCGTCTTAGATTTCTACAACGATCAAGAATATATATATTTTATAAGGTCGGAAAGTGATATTTCGATATGTTGCAAACGGAAAGACGAAATGAGTATACCCCCATCCTTCGGTGGTGGGTATAATAACCCGCCCTAATATATGTTCTTGATCGTCTTGACAATTTAAGTCGAAATCACGATAGCGGTATAAAGATATTTTTATACCCTCCACCATGGGAGGGGGGTTTACTAATTTCGTCATTTTGTTTGTAACTCCTCGAAATATTCGTCTAAGACCCCATAATGTATATATATTCTTGATCGTCATGACATTTTAAATCGAACTAGCCATGTCCATCCGTCTGTCCGTCCGTCCGTCTGTCTGTCAAAATCACGCTAACTTTCGAAGGAGTAAAGCTAGCCGCTTGAAATTTTGCACAAATACTTCTTATAAGTGTAGGTCAGTTGGGATTGTAAATGGGCTATATCGGTCCACGTTTTGATATATCTGCCATATAAACCGATCTCGGGTCTTGACTTCTTGAGCCGCTAGAGGGCACAATTTTTATCCGATTTGGCTGAAATTTTGCATGAGGCGTTTTATTATGACTTCCAACAACTGTGCTGAGTATGGTTCAAATCGGTCTATAACCTGATATAGCTGCCATATAAACCGATCTGGGGTCTTGACTTCTTGAGCCTCTACAGGGAGCAATTCCTATCCGATTTGGCTGAAATTTTGCATGAGGCGTTTCGTTATGACTTTCAACAACAGTGCTAAGAATAGTTTAAATCGGTCCACAACCTGATATAGCTGCCATATAAACCGATCTGGGGTCTTGACTTCTTGAGCCGCTAGAGGGCACAATTATTATCCGATTTGGCTGAAATATTGCATGAGGCGTTTTATTGTGACTTCCAACAACTTTGCTGAGGATAGTTCAAATCGGTCTATAACCTGATATAGCTGCCATATAAAACGATCTTGGGTCTTGACTTTTTGAGCCCCAAGAGGACGCAATTATTATCCGATTAGGCTGAAATTTTGCATGAGGCGTTTTATTATGACTTCCAACAACTGTGCTGAGTATGGTTTAAATATGTCCATAACCTGATATAGCTGCCATATAAGCCGATCTGGGGTCTTGACTTCTTGAGCCTCTACAGGGAGCAATTCCTATCCGATTTGGCTGAAATATTGCATGACGTGTTTTGTTATGACTTTTAACAACTGTGCTGAGTATGGTTCAAATCTGTCCATAACCTGATATAGCTGCCATATAAAACGATCTTGGGTCTTGACTTTTTGAGCCCCAAGAGGACGCAATTATTATCCGATTTGGCTTAAATTTTACATGAGGTGTTTTGTTATGACTTTCAACAACAGTGCTAAGAATAGTTTAAATCGGTCCACAACCTGATATAGCTGCCATATAAAACGATCTGGGGTCTTGACTTCTTGAGCCTCTATAGGGAGTAATTCCTATCCGATTTGGCTGTAATATTGTATGGCGTGTTTTGTTATGACTTCCAATAACTGTATTAAGAATGGTTCAAATCGGTCTATAACCTGATATAGCTGCCATATAAACCGATCTTGGGTCTTGACTTCTTGAGCCCCTAGAGGACGCAATTATTATCCGATTTGGCTGAAATTTTGCATTAGGTGTTTTGTTATGACTTTCAACAACTGTATTAAGAATAGTTCAAATTGGTCCATAACCTGATATAGCTGCCATATAAGTTGATCTGGGGTCTTGACTTCTTGAGCCTCTAGAGGACGCAATTATTATCCGATTTGGCTGAAATGTTGCATGAGGTGTTTTGTTATGAGTTTCAACAACTTTGCTGAGGATAGTTCAAATCGGTCTATAACCTGATATAGCTGCCATATAAGCCGATCTGGGGTCTGGACTTCTTGAGTCACTAGAGGGCGCAATTATTATTCGATTTAGCTGAAATTTTGTACAACGGCTTCTCTCGTGTCGAAATGGCATAAATCGGTTTATAGCCTAATGCAACTCCCCTATAAACCGATCTCCCTATTTTACTTCTTCAGCCCCCAAATTGCGCAATTCTTACTAGATTTGGTTGAAATTTTACACAATGACTTCTACTATGTTCTCCATTATTCAGTTCAATTATAGTCCGAAATGAACCATAACTTGATATTGTTCCAATAACATAGCAATTTTTTTCTTTTATCCTTTGTTTGCCTTAAAAACGATACCGCGGCAAGAGCTCGACAAATGTGATCTATGGTGGAGGGTATATAAGATTCGGCCCGGCCGAATTTAGCACGCTTTTACTTTTTGATTGAAATTTTGCCAGATACTTCTTATTGATGTAGGTCGTTGGGGATAAGAACCCCGTGGGCCCCTAGAAACCGCAATTATTATCCAATTTGGTTAAAACTTGGCTTGTGTGACCAACATGCGAACCAAAGTACACATGTGCCCATTCAGCTAAGTTCATTTGTGTGAATTTTTGGTGTTGGGTTGCCAAGATTCGGCTCAATCGAACTAAGCACGTTTTAACTGGTTTATAATTTATGCAATATTTTTTTACACAAACACCAACAAGTGACATAAATCAAAGCAACGTCATAATTACTGCGGTTATTTAATGCACTCTGAGATTTTTCCCATTTTGCACTTTTTTTTTCATTATTTTTCGAATTTCGTATAAAATATTCAAAGCAGAGGCAAATGCAAATGCAAATGCAAAAACAAAAAGTTGAGTGACTAAATAGCAGCAGCTAAAGTGCCAATCACGTATCGAGCAAATGTTTATGTGCAAAGGGAAGGGAAGGCGCAATTATCATAATGGGTCGAGCAAAATGCAATTTACACACATGAACTGGTCATTGTAACTCTATCAAAATGCAATTTGTAGAATAAACAGAGATATGAGCTTTATTATTTTTTTTGAGGGTTTTATGACGCTGAACATCAAAGGGGATTAAACCTTGGGAGATCATCAATAAATGTTTTCAGAGATGGCTTGCCTCTCACTTGTGTTGGGAACGTTAGCGAGTTTTTTAGCCCTATACAACGTCTCTTCTTGGAGGCCACCGTTGCGCATAGGTTAGCATGTCCTTCTATGATGCTAAACGCCTGGGTTCGAATACTGGCGAGTACACCAGAAAAAAATTTTTTTCAACGGTGATTATCCCCTAATGCTGGCGACATTTGTGAGTTACTATGCCATGTTGAAACTTCTCCCCAAAGAGGTGTCGCACTGCGTCACGCCGATCGGACTCAGCTATAACAAGTTAAAGCGTGCTAAGTTCAGCCAGGCCGAATCTTGGGAACCCACCACCATGGATTCTGCTAAAATATGGGAACAATATCTAGTTGTAGACCAAATTGGACCCTACTTGGGGCAGTTGTTGAGAGTCATAGCACAACACTATATGCAAAATTTCAGCCAAATCGGAAAAAAATTGCGGCTTGTAAGAGCTCAAGGCGTCAAATCGGGAGATCGGTTTATATGGGAGCTATATCATGTTTTTGACCGATTTGGACCGTACTTAGCACAGTTGTTGAAAGTCATAACGGAACATCATGTACAAAATTTCAGCCAAATCGGATGAAAATTGCGGCTTCCAGGGGCTCAGGAAGTCAAATCAGGAGATCGGTTTATATGGGAGCTATATCAGGTTATACACAGATTTAAACCGTACTTGGCATAGGAGTTGGAAGTAAAAATAGAACACTATGTGCAAAATTTCAGCAAAATCGGACAAAAATTGCGGCTTCAAGGGGCTCAGGAAGTCAAATCGGGAGATCGGTTTATATGGGAGCTATATCAGGTTATAGATTGATTTGGACCCACTTTTGACCGATTTGGACCGTACTTGGCGCAGTTGTTGAAAGTCATAGCACAATACTATATGCAAAATTTCAGCCAAATCGGAAAAAAAATCGCGGCTTGTAAGAGCTCAAGGCGTCAAATCGGGAGATCGGTTTATATGGGAGCTATATCATGTTTTTGACCGATTCGGACCGTACTTGGCACAGTTGTTGAAAGTCATAACGGAACACCATGTACAAAATTTCAGCCTAATCGGATGAAAATTGCTGCTTCCAGGGGCTCAGGAAGTCAAATCAGGAGATCGGTTTATATGGGAGCTACTAGCTAATCCGGGCCCGCTCCGCTGCGCCTACTTTTACTGGATATGAAACAAAAGTTTCCTTGGAATATTTATTTTTGAAGATCTTTAAGTGACATACCATGCTAACTTGACTAAGAGTTTAACAATCTAAGAGCCTCTATCTGAATCCCATAAAATCTTTATTGGTCTACGAATTCAAGTTTGGATGTAAGGTGTACTCCATTCATAAAATACTTCATTTCAGCCCGATATTCTCATGATGTCTGATTTAGTGGTGTTTTCGGGGGAGAGGTGGTCCCCCAGATACTTGGCCCTGAAAAATATCAGCATCGTGCTCTTCTCTCAAATACCATTTATTTAAACCCCATATTGCCATTGGCTTAAGAGGAGTTTACAGGATGAGGCGTCCCCCAAACACATGGCCCCAAAATAGGTTATCAAATTCGTTTTCTAATCTCAAATACCTTTCATTTGAGCCACATATTGGCATGGTCGGAAAATTTTTCCCTTTGGGGGTGTTTTGGGAAAGGAGTGATGCCCCAAATACATGCTCCTATATTTGGATATAAAATTCGTATTCTACTTCCAAATAACTTTATTTGAGCCCCATATTGCTATGGTCACTAAAAAAATTGCTGTTTGTGGGGAATTTGGGAAAGTGGTAGACCCCCAGAAAATTGATCCCGAAAATGGGTATCAATTCTTGCTCTACCCCCCCAATACCTTTCATTTAAGCTCCACATTGACATGGTCGGTAAATATGACCGATTAAGGGGTGTTTTGGGGATTGGGGGGGCCCCCAAACACTAAGCCCGGAAAAAATATGAGCAACGTGCTCTATTCTCATATATCCACATATCATTTATTTGAACCCCATATTGCCATTGCCCTCAAGAATTGGATATTAAATTCGTTTTCTAATCTCATTTAAACTCCTTATTGCAAAAGTCAGCAAATATGACCTGTTTGGGGTATTGGCCCTTAAAACTATGAATATTTAGTTCTACTCTCTTTAAGACCCAAATTGTCTTGGTGAGCAAACATGTACTATTTGGGGGTTGTTATGGTGGTGAGAAGTCCGCTAGCAAGTGGGCCCTAATGTTGATATCAGATACGTGGTCTACTCCCAGATATCTTTAATTTAAGCCCCATATTTCCATAGTCGGCAAACATGACCGGCTTGGGGGGTGTTTTGTGGGATGGGCGGCCACTCGGATATCGGATTCGCGTTCCACTTTAAAACCCCTCCTTTCGAGCCTCACATTGCAATAGTCAGAAAATACTTACTATTTGGGTGGTGTTGTGGTGGTGGCGTGGCTCCATAGACACTTTTCCCGAATATTGATATCAAATTCGTGCTTTACTTCCAAAGACCTTTCATTTGAGCCCCATATTGCTATGGTCTTAAATTTGTCCCCTTTGGGGGATGTTTTTGGTGAGAGGCGGCCCCCACTTGGTCCCATATTTGGATATCAGATTCGTATTCTACATTCAAATACCTTTTATTTAAGCCCCATATTCGCATGGTCAGTAAATAAGTCCTGTTTGGGGGGGTGTTTTGCGAAAGGAGTGGACCCCCAGAAACGTGGTCCCACATTTGGATATCAGATTCGTATTCTACTCGCAAATACCTTTCATTTGAGTCCCATATTGCCATGGTCGATAAATAAGTCCGATTTAGGGGTGTTTTGGGGCTTGGGGTGGTCCCCCTGGCACTTGGTCCAACAATTGGGCATCAGATACGTTTTCTTATCCTAAATACCTTTCATTTGAGTCCCATATTGTCGTGATTGGTGTAAATATATGTTTGGTAGGTTTTAGGGTGGGGCCGCCCCCCTAGGTACCCCATCGGAAATTGGATACCAAATTTTTAATTTTTAGGATATTATATGAGAGTACACAAAATTTCGCTTAAATCGCACCACCCATCTCCGAGATCTGGCGTTTCTGAAAATTAGGGTGAGGGTGAGGGTCCGCCCCCCCCTTCAGATATCAAAAAATATAGTACCCTATTTTCACCACGGGATCATTATACACAATCTGTGAAAATTTCAAGAAAATCGGTTCAGCCGTTTCTGAGTCTATAAGGAACACACAGACATACAAACAAACCTACAAGCAAAAACAAATTGAAATTTATATATAAGATATCAGGTTATAGACCGATTTGGACCGATTTTTGACCGATTTGGACCGTACTTGGCACAGTTGTTGGAAGTAATAACAGAACATTATGTGCAAAATTTCAGCCAAATCGGACAAAAATTTTGACTTCCATGGGCTCAAGAAGTCAAATCGGGAGATCGGTTTATATGGGAGCTATATCAGGTTCTTGATCGATTTGGACCGTACTTGGCACAGTTGTTGGAAGTCATAACAGAACATTATGTGCAAAATTTCAGCCAAATCGGACAAAAATTTTGGCTTCCATGGACTCAAGAAGTCAAATCGGGAGATCGGTTTATATGGGAGCTATATCAAAATCTGAACCTTTATGGTCCATTTGCAATCCCCAATGACCTACATCAATATTAAGTATCTGTGCAAAATTTCAAGTGAATCAGAATTTCGAGACGATCAAGAATATATTGGGTTGCCCAAAAAGTAATTGCGGATTTTTCATATAGTCGGCGTTGACAAATTTTTTCACAGCATGTGACTCTGTAATTGCATTCTTTCTTCTGTCAGTTATCAGCTGCTACTTTTAGCTTGCTTTAGAAAAAAAGTGTAAAAAAAGTATATTTGATTAAAGTTCATTCTAAGCATTATTAAAAATGCATTTACTTTCTTTTAAAAAATCCGCAATTACTTTTTGGGCAACCCAATATATAATTTATGGGGTCATAGATCAACATTTCGAGGTGTTACAAACGGAATGACTAGATTAGTACACCCACCACCATAGGATGGGGGTGGTGGGTATAAAAAGGAGGCCCCTTATCATTGAGATTAAAATTTGAATCGGACAGCACTCAGTGGTATGTGAGAAGTTTCCCTTAGTGGAATATTCATGGGCAAATTTGCAAAAATTATACTTCTCTTGCAAGTGGAGTTGCTTTAAGGCAGGCCATTGGGACTTGCATATAAACTTGAGGTCATTAAGGTTTTGTCATTGAAATGGACATTCCTTAATGGCAAATTTTGCACTCAAATTTGGTGTTCCTGATGTTTTGAAATGTCCCTTCAATTTTGTGCTAGAAGTGACACCACTTTTGGTCGATTTGTTTACTTCGATGATATATGCACTTTATAAGCATTCCGTGTTTGTTTATTTACCAGATAATTTTCTTTATAATTAAAATTTTTTTCTCTTATTTAAATAATTTCATGCATGAATAAACCTTAATTTACCATGAATCCCCATAACATTTGCCATTAACAAAAGGTGGCAGATTAAATTTTTTTTCATTACCTGCAAGTCATGTACAAAGAGTGGGCTTTGTGCCTTATTGCTGTTTTCTTCTCTCACTTAGTCAGTCAGTCAATGCTGGAGTGTGATATCGGTGATGCTTCACAAGTTCACATTTACGTGTTTTTATTGAAAACGTTTGCCAAAAATGGTCGTTAAACACCGTAGCCGATTTTCATGTCAGTATGAACCGTTGCATACCGGTTAATACCAATAAAAAGTGGCAAATTTGCCGGAATGATAAACAAGACATTCATTAAAAAAAAGCTTTTAGATCAAAACAGCAACAAAGTTTTTTTTTTTGGTTATTTTTATAAAGATTACACACATTAAAAAAAATAATGCGAGTAGAAAGAAAGTAAATATGTTAATTAAGGTGATAAGTGATAGATCTTTATCTGAAGAGAAAATATACCAACTCCCAACAAAAATCCATTGAGAACTTGTCCAAGAACATGCCAATAAGAAACTGGGATAAGACTTTTCTCTCAAAAATTATTGCTGTCCGTTCAAGATTAAGCCCAATGATATCCTATTTATATATATTTGCACGTTTCGAATTTCGATTCATTGTCAAACATCTTCTGTTTGGTCTATTATTTAACCATGAATCGTCTTACAAACGAACAACGCACAGTGGGATGAAAAAAATAAAAATAAGTGGAAATAAGTCTGCCATTTTGGAATGGATAGAGATATCTTCATGGAATTTTACCGAGCTCGCCTCTCAATAAGTCCATTGTTACGCATGCTGTGTGGCATGAGACACCGTCTTGTTGAAACCACATGTCATGCAAGTCAAGCTCTTGCATTTTGAACAAACAAAAGTTGGATATCATCTGAAGGTAGCGCTCACCATTCATAGTTACGTTACGATTCGCATCATCTTTGAAGAAGTACGGTCCAATGATGCCACCGGCCCATAAACCGCACCAAACTGTAACTTTTTCTGGATGCATTGGTAACTTTTACAATGCTTCTGGCTGATCTTAACTCCAAAATGGACAATTCTGCTTACTTACGTACCCATGGAGCCAAATTTTCTGGATGATATTCACTTCAAAATGAACAATTCTTCTTTTTTATGTACCCATTGAGCCAAAAATGAGCTTCCTCGCTTAATGGAAGAAGCGCGCAATGAATTTTCTTAACAGAGCCTGCATTTTAATAATAAAATTTGGTAATTTGCAAGCGTTGCACAGTGGGATGGGAAAAAATAAGTGGGAAAAAAGTCTGCGGTCTGGAACGGATAGAGGTATCTTCATGAAATTTTACATGGTTATAGTTGATGTATTATCCACTTTATATGCTTTATATTTTGTAGGGCCGAGGTGACCAAATTTGAAGGCCCACAAATGGGCTCCTGAAATTTCGCATATAAACTGGATAACACTTCAGCTATAGGTTAGGTTAGGTTGAAAAGAGGGTGCAGATATTAATCCGCCCCATGCCACTATGGACATACACTTAAGCCAGTAATCAGCTTGTTGTACGCTCTAAAACCTGTAAAGTAACCTCTAAAAAGAAAATTCCAAGTTAGGAATTCCATGCTACTTACAAAATCCTTAATTGGTTTCAATACCACTCCCCTTAGTTGGTTCATGTCTGATATTGTGTCTCCACCTAAGTACCGGTATGTGTTGGATGCGAAAGCCGGGCAATGACAAAGGAAATGCTCCAACGTCTCATCATCTTCCCTGCATGCCCTACACATCCTATCACTTGCCGAATTGATCTAACATAAGTGAGATCGTAGTCTTATGTGTCATGTTATGTTACCAATAGCTGTACTGACCTCCTTCTTACTTCCTTTCAGTAATAGCCTCGTCTTCTCACGATCTGGATCCCCCATAGGATCTTCGCCTTCCTACTGAAAGTTTCGCTGTTCCACAATGTTGCATGCGCATCCTCCCTCGCCCACTCTCTTAACTCGGACTGCTTCGGCCCGAAAGGCCTGGGGGTAACCAAGTTTATTTTCGGCAGTCCTCTGGCCATCACCGCCAAATCGTCTGCCCTTTCATTTCCCCTTACTCCGTTATGGCCCGGACCCCAAACGATGCGGATTTTGCCATCCTCAGAGAAGGCGTTGATCTCGTTCTAAAACTGCAAGACTGTTCGTGACCTTACCGTCCTGGTTTTTATTGCCTTTATGGCAATTTTACTGTCGGTAAAGATGTTATTACTCGACGTGCCCGCGTTAGCACCACACCACTTCACGCATTCCGTGATCGCCCGGATCTTCGCCTGCAGGACCTTATTATGGTCAGGCAGTCTAAAACAGATCTCAGTCCCTGGGTTCTCAATGTAAACCCCCAGGCCCACTCTGTCCTCTAGCTTTGATCCATCTGTGTAAAATGATGGCAATACTAGAGTTCCGTCAATCCAAGACTGTGCCGATGGCAGCAGTGCCTCGAACTCGACTTCAAGGTCTATCTCAGGTATCCGATCGGAAACCTCTTCCCTTCCTTCAAGGTTTCCTATCGTCGCCTCGATTACACCGCGACGGTGTGAGCTGCTCCCATCCTTAATCCATTCTCCCATCGCCTTAAGTCTCATAGCCGCAGTGTCTGCCTCACAATTAATCTGTATGTCAATGGGTTGGATATCTAGAGTAGTCTCCAGTGCCCTAGTGAGCGTGGTCCTCATCGCTCCGCCTATGCCAAGACAACATGTTCTTTGAACATGTTGTATGGTCCTTATGTTGCACTTTTTCTACATAGCAGTCCACCAAACTACTGAGGCGTAAGTAAGTATTGGTCAAACACGCTCCTGTAGAGCCAGTGGACTATCCTAGGATTCAGGCCCCATTTTGAGCATACGGCCCGTCTACATAGTGCCCAACATCTGTGAGCCTTCTCAGTACGCTCCTGAATGTGATACTTCCAATTCAGTTTCCTGTCCAAGATCACACCTAAGTATTTGACCTTGTCAGATATCGAAATCGTCTTATTGAGGAAACGTGGTGCGTTAAATTGGCCCAAATTCGTCTTCCTCGTAAACAATGGTTATAGCTGGATAACACATCAGCTATAACCATTGTAATTTCATGAAGATACCTCTATCCGTTCCAAAATGGCAGACTTATTTCCACTTATTTTTTTCCCATCCCACTGTGCAACGCTTGCAAATTATTGAATTTTATTATCAAAATTTGTGCTCTATTAAGAAAGTTCATGGCGCACTTCTTCTACTCCATCGACATAGCTAATTTTTGGCTCAATGGGTACGTTAATAAGCAGAATTGTCGATTTTGGAGTGAAAATCAGCCAGAGAAGCATTGCAAGAGCTACCAATGCATCCAGAAAAAGTCACAGTTTGTTGCGGTTTATGGGCTGGTGGCATCATTGGACCGTACTTCTTCAAAGATGATGCGAATCGTAACGTTACTATGATTGGCGAGCGCAACAGTGGGATGATATCCAACTTTTTTTTTGCCAAAAATGCAAGAGCTCGACTTGCATGACATGTGGTTTCAACAAGACGATGCCTCATGCCACACAGCACGCGTAACAATGGATTTATTGAGAGGCGAGTTCGGTGAACATTTTATTTCACATTCGAGACCGATCAATTGGCCGCCTAGATTGTGGGGCTATGTTAAAGCTCATGTCTATACAGACAAGCCCGCTTCAACATTAAACATTAATTTCGTCAGCTTTAATTTCGTCATTCTGTTTGTAACACCTCAAAATATGCGTCTGAGACCCCATAAAGAATATATATTCTTGATAGTCATGTCATTTTAAGTCGATCTAGTCATGTCCGTCCGTCCGTCTGTCTGTCGAAAACACGCTAACTTTCGAAGGAGTAAAGCCAGCCGCATGAAATTTTTCACAAATACTTTTTATAAGTGTAGATTGGTTGGGATTGTAAATGGCCCAAATCGGTCCATGTTTTGATATATCTGCCATATAAACCGATCATAGGTATTGACTTCTTGAGCCTCTAGATGACGCAGTTCTCATCCGATTTGGCTGGAATTTTGTGTGAGGTGTTTTGGTATCACTTCCAACAACTGTGTTAAGTATGGTTCAAATCGGTTCATAATCTGGTTTAGCTGTCATATAAACCGATCTTGGATCTTGACTTCTTGAGCCAATATAGAGCGCAATTCTCATCCGATTTGGCTGAAATTTTGCATGAGGTGTTTTGTTATGACTGTGCAAAGTATGGCGCAAATCGCTACATAACCTGATATAGCTGCCATATAAACCGATCTGGGATCTTGACTTCTTGAGCCTCTAG